>NW_024038088.1:0-62500 GCF_016077235.1 Cyprinodon tularosa
TGACCACAGACTTTGATCCGCTGGCTGGGAACCTTTTCCTGTCCGCCTGGATCTTGGTGGGAGTGGTTCTCACTGGTAGGCAGGAGGACAGCTGATGCTTCCAGCAGCTGCAGAGAACAGGAACTGAGATCTTTCCTTCTGCTTTGTGTCGCAGCTTTGATCAAGTCTGACCTGAAGCGGCACAACGTCAACATGGCGACGGAGGGCCGGCCGGTGAGTACTGAACCTCTGCCGAGGCGCCGTGCGGCCGCTGCTGCTCTCAGGTCCTGAAAGCCAGCCGCCATGTTGCGAGTGGCGGCCGGACGAACGACGTTAGAAGAAGCTGAAGTTTGAGGATTTTTATGCTCATTCACTACTAAAACATTTCATTCACTACTAAAACATAAAAAAAAACTTCTTTTATTTGTCGATGCAGTTTTCTTTCTATTAGATTATATTTTATATGTTAAATTATCATTAAAAATATTATATTCTTAATTCTTAAACAATCTTTGATTTTTAGCCACATCCTGCAGCCTTAAAATGTTTTTATTGGTCATTAAAAGTATATTTAAAGCACAACTTTTTTATTTACAGTAATAAAATAAAACCTGTTTGGATCAGATGTTTATTTATCAGTCCAACAATTTTCTCATTAAAGGTATTTTGTAATTTAATATAGCGAATGAATAATTCTCATCATCTTTGAAGCAGAACTTGTCGTGGGTCTGTTCCAACATGGCCACCGCCTTACTGTAAAATCCTTTTGTTCTTCAGGGAAATTAAAACATTTCCTTCAGTTTCAGAAGCTTTCAGACTTCTTTAAACCTTAATGAAACTCTGCGTGTTTCTGGTCTGATTTAAGGCCCTGCAGACGGCGAGTAGATGGAATCTGACCTTTAAATAAAACCCGTAAATAAAGAAGCAGATGGTTTCTTTTCTCTGCCCGTCTGAAAGCCGCTGCTCCGTAAATCTGCTGCTGCTGAGACGGAGGCGCCTCTCTGGTCCCTCTGGGAACCTCCAGCTCTTCCTGCTGCCGTCTGACTGACATTAAACCTTTAAAAGTTGTTAAAAAAATGTCCGTTTGAGAAAAACATCAAAACAACGTTAAACGTTACATTTAGTTTTTAACTCATGGATTCAGTTTGAAATATCAACGGTTTTAGAAACATTATTTTAACAACATGTTGCTGATGTTTGTCACTATTTGCTCACTATTATTCTGGCTCCTGGTGCTCATTCACACCTCTAGTGTTTCTGTATCACGTTAAATGTTAAATAATGAGACTTTAAATGTGGTAGTTTAGTGATTTAACGGAGAAAACATGACGTCACATGATTTATAAAGTCAGCAGGTTTGGAAAGAAAACCTTAAACGTTAATCTATAATCTATAATCTATAGATTTTATTGTGAATTCTGCTGAAATGCAGCTTCTATAATAGATAATAGCAAGTATAATAATGATAATGGATTCAGTTAATAACATTTGTGTTTTTACCTCAGCTGATTTAGCTTTATTTATTAATTTAATGATCTGTTTGTGAAATCGATGGTCGTTTAATATTCTTGTCGTCACTAAAACCTGAAAAATATGTGAAACTTTTTTTATTATGTTCTTTTTCAACGTTTTTCAATTATTACCACAACAGAAAGCCCCCCCCTCTAAGCCCCGCCCACCATTCTAATCCCAGTCACAGACATTAGTACATAGACGCCTCATTGGACGCTGCCTGGAGGGCGGCCATCTTGGGTCAGACCACAGTTCAGCTGCAGGCAGAATGAACAGGAGGCGCCTTAGAGAGTCAGAGAAAATATTACAATAATCTCTAACATGTAAAAAAAAACTCCTTAAAAGAAAAAAACTAATTTTAAAATTTCCTTTCAGTCAGATTACAGTTTTATTCAGATTAAAAACGTTTTAAACTTAATTCAAACTGATTTAGATATAATTTACAATTAAATGTGAATATGATAAACAAAAAGTTTTATATTAATATATTATAACATTATATAAATATTTAATATTTATTATTCAGTATTATAAAGGATTGTTCTTTATTAATGAGTATTATGATCTATAGAGGAAACTAATGTGGTTTATAAAACAGAATCTTCATCATCTTCTTTAAACACCAGAAAAACCGTAGCTGTGAAACATGAAGATAATCTGCAATAATTCCCACTAATCCAGTGGTTCTCAAACTTTTTCTGTCATTCCCCACTTTGGACAAGGGGGAATTTTCAAGCCCCGCCTGTCCCCATCGCCCCAACACAATGCTAATGAAATATGAAACATTCTTAAAATGTTCCAATTTTATTGAAGTAACAAGTAGTATCTAAATACAAATCTACATCAAATAACAGCAAGCTCAAAAATAAAGAAAATAAAAATGCAGCTGTGTCAAAATTTGTATCAAGCTCAAAGATAGAAAAAAATTAAAGTTCCACTCTGCAATCTGTTAATAAAAGAAAAGAAGTGAAATCCATCTGGCAAGACAGGTCTATTTATCCCTGCATCAGTGGCTGCAATGAGCCTGTTTTGCATTGCAGTTTCTCAAAACGGGGTTGCAGGCTTGATACTGCCACTCTCAAGTCATGCTTTGTTTTCAGTGAAGCAACAGCTGAAAAGCCCATCTCACAGAGATATGATGTGGCAAAGGGAAGAAGAATGCACACAGCTCTCTGCCCGATGAGTGGATACTCCCTCTCCACTCCAAACCAGAAACATGAACATGTGGCTGTGTGAATCAAACGGCGTTATTTAAGATAAAATATTTGAAATTCAGTTATTTATGATCAACCTGCGCCGTCAATCCCGGCGCATGTGCGCTTTATTTGCAGTCTGGACGCTGAGGGTAAACATGCTGTGTCCCTTACTGCAGCGCTGAGAGGGACTCCTGCGATAGCGGGGGAGAACGGGGTTGGGAGGGAGGAGGCGCCCCACGGCAGCACCTGCCGCTGGAGGACAAGAAAAGGAACGATACGTGCTTTTAAGAGTCTCCAAAAGTCGCTAGATTTGTCGCTAGTCGCTTTTTTGAAAAAGAGTCGCTGGAGGGGTCTGAAATATAGCGACAAAGTCGCTGAGTTGGCAACACTGGGGCGCGAAAGTTTATTCCGTTACAAATAATATGCCGACGTCACGTCAATCATTATTTTGGCACTTCAGTTCCAGGTGAAATGTTTCTCATATCTAATGTTCTTTTAATTAGACTGCATGTAGGCTAGTAAGGATTACTTTGTGGGTTTGATTGGTCTAAAAAGCGGCAACATACAGCTATAAGGACAGTTTGCTCTCACAAGTTCTACTTTTATAGTCACACACACCGGAACTTGGCGCGCCCCACCTGTCACGTCTCAATTCCCCACCAGTGGGTCGCGCCACACACTTTGAGAACCGCGGCACTAATCAAAGTTAATCCCACTGGATCTGGTTTGTAATCTCATTTTATCTGTGCAGCCGTAGAGCGTCCTGAGAGGAAATCTGGACGTTTGATAGCAGTCAATATAAATCAAAAGAATGTATTTCATTTAGGGCAAGGCAAGGCAAATTTATTTGTATAGCACAATTCAGTACAAAGACAATGCAAAGTGCTTTACATGATTAAAATAGAGGAAATTTAGGGCTTAGACTAATAATTATTAATCGATTAATCTGATCAGATTAATCGATAGCCAAAGGTTTCTTAAAGAACATTTTTACTAAATCAAACCAGATGAAACTAATACCTTTTTTACTTGAGGAGTTCTGGATAGAGCAGATTTACAGATTACAGATTTTTTTCATCTTAAATAAAAAAAATGTATATATATATTTATTTATTTATTTTTTTCATTTTTAATCTTGGTATAATCCCCGCTCTAAGTGGGTCGCTCAGTTAAAGGCATGTTTTAGAGTCTCTATACTCCACTACTACAATATTTTGTGATTATTTCAATAATTGATTAATCAGATTAATTATTTCAGCCTTAAATTAGAAAATCAGATCAACCAGTTGGTCTCATTTAACCCGTGAAAAGTTCTCGCCTTCATTCAACCAGTTTATCTGGGAATCGGTAAAGAGTTCATCGGACTCAGAGCGTCTAAAGTCATAAAGTAGGATTAGCCTCCATTGAAGCAGCCTGGTCTGACCTAAGATGGCCGCTCTGTTGGCCCGCCTCTCGCCCGATGATGCGGGTCTGTCCTCCCAGCAGCAGCAGTCAGCTCCATGATGGAAAGGAGAGGCGTGAGAACCATGAGATCCACCTTAACTCCAGTCCTCCTTAAAGAACTCCGTGTTAACAGAAAGGCTTCTTTCCTGCCTTCCAGGACGGTTTTACTAAACTTGGTTTGAACACAAAAAGGTTGAAAAGTTAAAAAGTAGAATTTAATTTATTAATAGATTTATAAAATCTAAATAAATTTAGCTTTTATCCAACCAGCCGACTGATGTTGATTCAACTTGATGTCAAACTGGCCGCTGCTGTTTGGCTGCTGCCCCCTGGTGGCTGCTGCCCCCTGGTGGCCGCTGCTGTTTGGCTGCTGCCCCCTGGTGGCCGCTCCCAGCCTAATCCTGTCCCTCCGTCCCACAGCTTCCCTCGGGAGGGCCCGGCGGCTGTCCTGCAGAGACCAAAACCAACGAAGTCCAGCTGGAGCCTTCCCTCAGCTTCACCAGAGAAACGTCTCTGTGACCGCGGGCCGCAGGAGCGTCGCCGTAGCTCCCGTTGCCATGGATGCTGCTCTGACAGAGAACATTCCTCATCGCCGCGGTGTTTCCCTCTGAGGGGATGGAAGCTGCTCGTTAAGCTCCTCCACCAGAACCGGGTCCATCCAGACTGGATCCAGGCAGAACTTGGTTAAAACAGCAGCAGCTTATTCCATCTGAATGTAGCTTTGTTTTGGACCGGCTGCTTCCAGAACCTGGAACTTAAACGCCCAGATGGTCCTGGATCTACAGGAAACTCCCCATTTGCTCCTCCAGGAGCTTTGTGGGCGGAGCTTCAGGGATGTGGGGCGTTTTCAGGGACCCATCAGTCCCTGTTGACCAAAGCCAGAGCGGCGTCTCGCTCCCGTCTGTAGATCCTGGACGGTTCTCAGGTTCTGGAAGGTTGCTGGTTCTGGAGAGACCAGGATGAGATGAAGCTCCTGCAGGTGTGGGGCCACCTGGGGGTGGGGTGGGGGGGGGGGTTACTGGACCAGAACTTCAGCTGAATCTCACGTTTATTTCAGTGAATCTTATGACTTTCATTTAGACAAAGGACGTAAATATGAATGGAGCTAATTATTCAACTCTGAATCATTTCAACTTTCATTCAAAAGAAAATAATTTATTAACAAAAATCTTTTAGCTCCAAGTCAAACAGACCAAACTAAACGGAGCTTCTGGATGGAAGAAACGACCATTAAATGATGCAATGGTCACGGCCCAGCAGCAGGTTTATGACCGAGAACCAAACGGGACCAAATTAGCTTTAAAACTAATTTAGAGAAATTAGTTTGAGTTCAAATTGATTCATAATCCAAGGAATTAAATGATTTCCCTAAATTAGAAATAACCTTTTAGATAAAAGAGTGTTAACCTTCTGGGATTGAGGGAATAAAGAGGCGATGGAGAAAATGGCGGCGTGTCATGGTGGATGATGTGCCTCTGCAGGAACATCATCTCTAACCTTTCAGGTTCATTTACACTCAGAAATCTGGTATTTACTAGATTTATTCTTCTGGTTTTGGCACCAGTGTCGTTTATTTGTGATCTTTCTGACGGTGGGCGGACTGGAAATGAGACTAGAGAGAAGCCGAAGGTCGACAGGCTGTGACTCACCTGTCAGCTTTCAGTCATGGTGTTCAACACTTTAACCACAGTTTGATGGTTTATGGCGTCACATTCCAGAACATGTTCAATTATTTAAGCTATATATATATTCTGTGGTAAAGTAATTCATTGAAATGTGAACAGAGAAGGATGTAGACCTAATCTGTTCGGTCTGACCTTTGACCTGCTGTTAGCATAAAGCGAGTTAGAACCAGGAAATACTGCTCAGCAACAAACAGATGCACAACTTCCTGTTCCCCAGTGAATGCATGTCTGTCTAAAGAAGCACATCCTGTTTGTTCCTTTTTTAAAAAGCAAGAAGAGCTTAGATCTGACAGGAATCTGGATTTGACTTTTTGGATTTGTGGAAAAACTGGACTGAACTGAATCTGTAGCAGGAACTGAATCTGTAGCAGGAACTGGATCTGCTATAGATCTGTAACGGAAACTTATCTGTTACATTAAAGCTACAGTGTGTAATAATTACAGGGATATACAGTCAGAAATGTAATATATTATACATAACTATGTTATTTATCATCATCTACGAGCTCAGCCTCTTAACCTTAATATTTGCGTTGCCTTAGAATTCGTTATTTATAATTACATAGGAGCGGGTCTCGCAGCCATGGAGGCAGACATCTTTGCGCTACGGCAGCGCAGAGCCAACAAAGTAGCGATTGCGAGATCGCCCATTACGCTCGAAAGTAACTACGGCAAGTTGAGAGAGATGAACTGAGACGGGACTGAACAATAGATCGCAGTATTAAAATTATCTATGTAAACAAACCTCATCACTAGAGAAGGTAGGTGATGCGGACGTCATGGAAGACATTTTGTCCCGTAACGCTCACCGTACTGTTGGGGGGGAGAAGCGGTGGGGGGGAGATGTTCATGTTGCTGCGGTCTGCAGTCTGACCGCTAGATGTCGCTGAAAATTACACACTGTAGCTTTAAGTAATGCTTGAATCTTTTAGAAAAACTGTTACCAGACAGAACTGAATCTGTTAGAAAGAACTGAATCTGTTACCGGAAAGAACTGAATCTGTTAGAAAGAACTGAATCTGTTACCAGACAGAACTGAATCTGTTAGAAAGAACTGAATCTGTTACCGGAAAGAACTGAATCTGTTAGAAAGAACTGAATCTGTTACCGGAAAGAACTGAATCTCTTACCGGAAAGAACTGAATCTGTTACCGGAAAGAACTGAATCTGTTAGAAAGAACTGAATCTGTTACCAGACAGAACTGAATCTGTTAGAAAGAACTGAATCTGTTACCAGACAGAACTGAATCTGTTAGAAAGAACTGAATCTGTTACCGGAAAGAACTGAATCTGTTAGAAAGAACTGAATCTGTTACCGGAAAGAACTGAATCTGTTAGAAAGAACTGAATCTGTTACCGGAAAGAACTGAATCTCTTACCGGAAAGAACTGAATCTGTTACCGGAAAGAACTGAATCTGTTAGAAAGAACTGAATCTGTTACCAGACAGAACTGAATCTGTTAGAAAGAACTGAATCTGTTACCAGACAGAACTGAATCTGTTAGAAAGAACTGAATCTGTTACCGGAAAGAACTGAATCTGTTAGAAAGAACTGAATCTGTTACCGGAAAGAACTGAATCTGTTAGAAAGAACTGAATCTGTTACCGGAAAGAACTGAATCTGTTACCAGAAAGAACTGAATCTGTTGCCAGAAAAAACTGAATCTGTAAGAAAAAAATTTAATCTGTTAGAACTGAATCTGTAAGAAAGAACTGAATCTGTTAGAACTGAGTCTGTTACCAGAAATAACTGAATCTGTAAGAAAGAACTGAATCTGTTAGAACTGAGTCTTTTACCAGAAATAACTGAATCTCTTACTGGAAAGAACTGAATCAGTTACCAGACAGAACTGAATCTGTTACCAGAAAGAACTGAATCTGTAAGAAAGAATTTAATCTGTTAGAACTGAATCTGTTACCAGAAAGAACTGGATCTGTAAGAAAGAACTGAATCTGTTAGAAGTGAGTCTGTTACCAGAAATAACTGAATCTCTTACTGGAAAGAACTGAATCAGTTACCAGAAAGAACTGGATCTGTTACCAGAAAGAACTGAATCTGTAGGAAAGAATTTAATCTGTTAGAACTGAATCTGTTACCAGAAAGAACTGGATCTGTTAGAAAGAACTGAATCTGTTAGAACTGAATCTGTTACCAGAAATAACTGAGTCTCTTACTGGAAAGAACTGAATCAGTTACCAGACAGAACTGGATCTTTAAGAAAGAACTGAATCTGTTAGAAAGAACTGAATCTGTTACCGGAAAGAACTGAATCTGTTAGAAAGAACTGAATCTGTTACCAGACAGAACTGAATCTGTTAGAAAGAACTGAATCTGTTACCGGAAAGAACTGAATCTGTTAGAAAGAACTGAATCTGTTACCGGAAAGAACTGAATCTCTTACCGGAAAGAACTGAATCTGTTACCGGAAAGAACTGAATCTGTTAGAAAGAACTGAATCTGTTACCAGACAGAACTGAATCTGTTAGAAAGAACTGAATCTGTTACCAGACAGAACTGAATCTGTTAGAAAGAACTGAATCTGTTACCGGAAAGAACTGAATCTGTTAGAAAGAACTGAATCTGTTACCGGAAAGAACTGAATCTGTTAGAAAGAACTGAATCTGTTACCGGAAAGAACTGAATCTGTTACCAGAAAGAACTGAATCTGTTGCCAGAAAAAACTGAATCTGTAAGAAAAAAATTTAATCTGTTAGAACTGAATCTGTAAGAAAGAACTGAATCTGTTAGAACTGAGTCTGTTACCAGAAATAACTGAATCTGTAAGAAAGAACTGAATCTGTTAGAACTGAGTCTGTTACCAGAAATAACTGAATCTCTTACTGGAAAGAACTGAATCAGTTACCAGACAGAACTGAATCTGTTACCAGAAAGAACTGAATCTGTAAGAAAGAATTTAATCTGTTAGAACTGAATCTGTTACCAGAAAGAACTGGATCTGTAAGAAAGAACTGAATCTGTTAGAAGTGAGTCTGTTACCAGAAATAACTGAATCTCTTACTGGAAAGAACTGAATCAGTTACCAGAAAGAACTGGATCTGTTACCAGAAAGAACTGAATCTGTAGGAAAGAATTTAATCTGTTAGAACTGAATCTGTTACCAGAAAGAACTGGATCTGTTAGAAAGAACTGAATCTGTTAGAACTGAATCTGTTACCAGAAATAACTGAGTCTCTTACTGGAAAGAACTGAATCAGTTACCAGACAGAACTGGATCTTTAAGAAAGAACTGAATCTGTTAGAACTGAATCTGTTACCAGAAGGAACTGAATCTGTTACCAGAAAGAACTGGATCTTTAAGAAAGAACTGAATCTGTTAGAACTGAATCTGTTACCAAAAAGAACTGAATCTGTTTCTGGAAAGAACTGAATCGGTTACCAGACAGAACTGAATCGGTTACCAGACAGAACTGAATCGGTTACCAGACAGAACTGAATCGGTTACCAGACAGAACTGAATCGGTTACCAGAAAGAACTGAATCTGAGAGGAACTGTTCCGTTCATTTGTTGTTCAGATCTTTGTTCCTGATGTTTCCAAAAGAAAACTCTAATAAAAAGATGTTTGACTTGTTCTGGTTTCATGATCTTGTTTCCTCTTCCTGCTTAACATTCGAGTTCTGAGTTCTTTTCTCCAGATGGGTACTGAGGGGCCCACACCAGGTTCTGGAAGATCTAGAGTAGTTTTTCTAGGCCTGAAAAAGGATCCTTCCTTCCTTCCTTCCTTCCTTCCTTCCTGTGGAAGTTACCGATGGAAACGTTCGAACAGGAACCCTGGATGTCCGGAAGGTGGATCCAGTGTTTGCTGAACTGTTCCTTTCTCTCTGGTTCTCGGTTGGCTCCTCTGAGTTCTGGATCCGCCTTTGGGCACTACCCCCCCCCTAGTGGAGATGAATTACCTCCACTTGTGTCTCAGTCTCAGCTGAACCAGGAGGGAACCATAGACGTATGTAAAGGTAGAACATGTGACCTTCAAGCAGACGCAACAAAAACCCAGAAGCTTCTAGAAGGTTTCCTTGGAATGTTGGGAAAACCTGGAGGGACTTTGCAGGAAGATGGACTTCCTGTTGGAACATTCTGCTGTTATTCAGCTTAAAATTAACACAATTTAGGACCTTTAAAGGTCAAAGGTCATCCCCTATCACCATGACAACACAGTTATTATCCATCCTAAATTAGCTTTTGTATCCACATGGGTCATAAAGGAATTACCTTAATTTGGAGGGATGACATTTACAGAATAAACCTCCGGATGAAAAAAGGAAAAAGACAAAATCTGATAAAAATCTGAAGACATGAAGCAAATAATCTAACAGCAGCAGATTACAGACATTTATTCATTGGGATTATTTCCTGTAACTGGCTGTTCTTCAGCCTCCTGCCTGATGAATAATCTGATGAATTATGGAGGGAAAACTGCAGCAGACATGGCTGCAGGAAGTGGGGTGCTGCAGCACCCTCTAGTGGCTAAAGGGAGATTTAAACATATTAAAAATAATATGCACAATGAATACATTTTTATGAATATTATAGGAAATGATTTTTGCTGCTTTTATTTCACTATTACGTGTATTTGGATTGAATTATTTTGAGGCCTAATCAATTCTAGTTTGTGGAAGTTACGTTGTCATGGCAACATCAAGCAAGCCAGAGCTGGTATCCCGCTGGGATTAGTAAATATAGTCTAACGACAGAAAGGAAGAGGAAATATGGCGCAGTATGGAAGCCCGTTTCTGCCACTCTTTAAAAAAAAAAGCGCTTGCCGCGCACTTTTATATCTATTCCTGCAGTTTAACGTAACTATAGTTTTTTAGAGAGTTATTTTAATGTGTTATAGTGTTTTATTAATTATTTTGTTTAATTAATAGCGTATATCACCTGAGAACTGATGATATCTGAGTTGGTGAACTGAAGGATATAAAGTAGTGAATCTATTTATTTATTTTTCTTGTATTTAAATGGGGTCAAAGCCCCCCCCCCCCAGCGGCCCTGGCAGCAGACGTCTCCGACCCGCTGAAGCTTGTAGAACTTCTAGAACCAAACTCAGCCCAGTTTATTCTGTTGGAGCATCACCTGGACCCCCCGCCCCCCATGTGGCCCCCAGCCAGCGTTCTCAGGCTATTTTGGGGGTCAGCTGTTGCTCCTCTCGTCAGCAGGGCCCTCCTCCTCCTCCTGACCTCCCTCTGCTGCTGCCTTCTTCACCTCCTCTCCTTCAGCACCAGGATCTGGTTGGACTCGTCTCTTTGCTGCTCTTATTTTCAGGCAGCTTCACAAACCTCCTGTTGGACTTTCTGGGCCTGCAGAACTTCTTGGTTCTGGTTGCTGTGGATCTGCTCCTCCTGGTGGTTCTGAAGGGTTTTTCGGGTCCAGGTCTCTGGTTCTCTGACAGCGTCTCCAGCAGGTAAACAAGTCCGAGTTTGTCAACATGTTGAAATCCTGCAGGAGGCGCTGTGATTGGTGCTTTATTTAGAGGGCGGGACCTCACGGTGTCTGACCCCAGGTGGAGGTGATGTTGGGGTGGTGGGGGGGGGGGGGGGGGGGGGGGTCATGGATCTGAATCACATGAAGCAGATAAAGAGAAAACCCCTAAAATCTGAGCCTTCAGCAGCAGGACGCCCATATTTGGACGTCCTCAGAATAGATGAGACAACAGCAGCTGGTGGGGGAGGGGGGAGGGCTAATTTTAAACATGAGGGATAAAATAACGAGGTCAGTCATCAGAACCCAGCTGCTGGACAAACAGGAAGTGGTACAGGACCAGAACCGAGCCTGGTGGGTTCTGGGAGGTTTAGCCAGAACTCCTGCCTCCATCATGAAGATCATCAGAACCTTCAGCATCCCGCTCCTCCATGGAGTTCACCTGAGCGCTGCAGCTCCTCCAGAGCCTCCTGGTGCCTGGAACCAGAACCAGAACCCGAGTGCTGGTTCCTTGGTCTTCATGATGCTGGTTGTTCAGAAACAGGTTCTGGTTCAAACATTAAAGTTTGTTTGGAAGCAGACAGCATGAGGGAAACTTTAAGGGTGGGAATATTTTTTCTCCACCTCCTCCTGACGGCCTCCATGTCTCCATCCATCAGTGAGTGAGGATGCAGACGTCAGTGGAAGCAGCTGAGCTGGTGGTTCCTCCCAGACCCGACGCGCCGTCCTGTCTGGAAGCTGGGAGCCCAGAGGGAGCAGCAGCGACCTCCGACCCCATGGAGGAGTTCAGCCGCCGGCTGCAGGACATCCTGCGGACGCACGGCTCTGCAGACGGCCTCCTGGACAGAGCGGTGGGTCGGAGGACGCTGCCTCATTCAGGTCAGCTGCTTTTATCCACCATGTAAAATGTGGCTGATGTTGGATCCAACAGGTGGCTTCGGACTTGGAGGCGGAGAAGGAGGAGGTGAAAGGTGACGTAGAGACAGGTGAGCTTTAGATTCAACGGCTCTCTCAGTCTGGTGGTGAAAACCTGAAATTCCTAAAAAGTTAAATCAATCCACTGGACTTTGTTTCCAAGTTTGAAGACGTTTCTCTTCCATCCAGGAAGATTTTTCAATCCAAAATGTCAGAAATAGCGTTTAGTTCCAGGTTTTATCCAGCAGCCCAACAAAGCCTGGTTTTAGTTTAGAAAACATGCAAATAGAAACGGATGAACGGGTCCCCCCCTTTGGAATGGGGGAGGTCACACAGAAGAGCTCCCTCTTCTGGACAAGACTCTGCCCTACATCTACACCTGATGGACAAAGGACAGTCTTCGGAGGACCAGAATGTTCACATTTTGGACAAAGAGGACAGGTGGAAGGAAGCTATCTATGTTAAGAAAGAGTGGACCCGTTCATCCGTTTCTATTTGCATGTTTTCTAAACTAAAACCAGGCTTTGTTGGGCTGCTGGATAAAACCTGGAACTAAACGCTATTTCTGACATTTGGATTGAAAAATCTTCCTGGATGGAAGAGAAACGTCTTCAAACCTGGAAACAAAGTCCAGAGGATTGATTTTAACTTTTTAGGAATGACTCTGACCTGAATGACTGAGAATCTCCACCAGCCTATGTCAAACCTGAAAGCCTCTGACCTTTGCCCTCTGCAGACGTCTCCGTCATCAAGCAGCGCCTCATCAGCCTGTCGTCTCCAGAGGAGAAACTAGAGGAGCTGCTCCAGAAGTACAGCGAGCTGGTGAGGACGTCCTCCGTCTCCAGGCATCAGGAGCAGATCGACACACAAGCTAACGGCGTGTCTGTGTGTCTGCAGGTGGCGCTGCGGCGCGCCGAACAGCAGAGGGTGACGTGTCTGCAGCAGAAGCTCTGCGTCCTGCAGGCCGAGCGCCGCTGCGGCGCCGCAGCTTGCAGCCAACTGGAGGACCTCTGCAGAGATCTACAGGCTCACTACAGCACGCTGAGGGTACGGATCATCTGGTTCTGCTCCATGATCAGGAACTGAACCTGGACAGAGGAGAGCAGGAGGCGGGGTTACCAATCTACTCGCTCTGGAGAGCAGAGTTCGCTGCTTTTAGATGTTGTCTCCAAAGTCTCCAGTAGCAGAAAAAAGTCTCTAGATTTGGCGCTAGGAGCTTTTTAGAAATCAAAGTGCAGCGGCTCCTCCTTCTTCTCCTCCTGGTTTAGCAGCTAGTTTGAGAGGGAAACTGATAAAACTGACTAAGTCTAATAAACGTTAGTGTTTAGATTCTTCCTTAATGTTCCAGAATAATCTCAGATTATTTCTGGCCTCATATTCATCAGCTGTACCTCTAAATGTTACTGCGCTTTTCTTCAGCATCAGATCTTCTCTCCATCAGTTTTCGTTCTCACCATGGATGATCAGCTCTGACATGTTTCTCCTGCAGGAGGAGACGCTGCGGCGCTGCAGGGAGGATGAGGAGAAGAGGAGCGACATCACCAGCCACTTCCAGGAGATGCTGACGGAGATCCAGGCTCAGATCGAGCAGCACAGCGCCCGCAACGACAAGCTGTGCCACGAGAACGCCAACCTGACCGACAAACTGGAGAGCCTGATGAACCAGTACGAGCGCCGGGAGGAGGTGAGAGGAAGAGGAGGAAGAGGAGGAGGGAAACATCAGGAAGTGTTTCTAGACTTTAAAGTTAGGAAGAAACGGAAATATATCAAATCTGAATGTGTGTCTGATGCTGCTGCTACAGAGAGGAGTTCATTTCCAGCCTTTTAATAAAACCAGATCAGCAGCCGTCGGCTTTCTGGAGCATCACTGAGGAAATGTTTTCATCTCCTGCAGAGTTTGGATAAAATCAACAAGCACCGAGATCTGCAGCACAAACTGACCGAGGCCAAACTGCAGCAGGCCAACGCTCTGCTGGCTGAGGCCGAGGAGAAGCACAAGAGGGAGAAGGAATACGTGAGTCAATCCAGCTGAAAGTCCTCTGTATGGAGCTAGATTAGGGACATAACGTTTAATCTAAAACACATAGAGCCAGATTAGGGCCATGAAGTTTATTCTAGAACACATAGAACCAGATTAGGGCCATAAAGTTTATTCTAGAACACATAGAACCAGATTAGGGCCATAAAGATTATTCTAGAACACATAGAACCAGATTAGGGCCATAACGTTTATTCTAGAACACATAGAGCCAGATTAGGGCCATAAAGTTTATTCTAGAACACATAGAGCCAGATTAAGGCCATAAAGATTATTCTAGAACACATAGAACCAGATTAGGGCCATAACGTTTATTCTAGAACACATAGAGCCCGATTAGGGCCATAAAGTTTATTCTAGAACACATAGAGCCAGATTAAGGCCATAAAGATTATTCTAGAACACATAGAACCAGATTAAGGCCATAAAGATTATTCTAGAACACATAGAGCCAGATTAGGGCCATAAAGTTTATTCTAGAACACATAGAGCCAGATTAAGGCCATAAAGATTATTCTAGAACACATAGAACCAGATTAGGGCCATAACGTTTATTCTAGAACACATAGAGCCCGATTAGGGCCATAAAGTTTATTCTAGAACACATAGAGCCAGATTAAGGCCATAAAGATTATTCTAGAACACATAGAACCAGATTAAGGCCATAACGTTTATTCTAGAACACATAGAGCCAGATTAGGGCCATAAAGTTTATTCTAGAACACATAGAGCCAGATTAGGGCCATAAAGTTTATTCTAGAACACATAGAGCCAGATTAGGGCCATAAAGTTTATTCTAGAACACATAGAACCAGATTAGGGCCATAAAGTTTATTCTAGAACACATAGAACCAGATTAGGGCCATAACGTTTATTCTAGAACACATAGAGCCCGATTAGGGCCATAAAGTTTATTCTAGAACACATAGAGCCAGATTAAGGCCATAAAGATTATTCTAGAACACATAGAGCCAGATTAGGGCCATAAAGTTTATTCTAGAACACATAGAGCCAGATTAGGGCCATAAAGTTTATTCTAGAACACATAGAGCCAGATTAGGGCCATAAAGTTTATTCTAGAACACATAGAGCCAGATTAAGGCCATAACGTTTATTCTAGAACACATAGAGCCCGATTAGGGCCATAAAGTTTATTCTAGAACACATAGAGCCAGATTAGGGCCATAAAGTTTATTCTAGAACACATAGAGCCAGATTAAGGCCATAAAGATTATTCTAGAACACATAGAACCAGATTAAGGCCATAACGTTTATTCTAGAACACATAGAGCCAGATTAGGGCCATAAAGTTTATTCTAGAACACATAGAGCCAGATTAAGGCCATAAAGATTATTCTAGAACACATAGAACCAGATTAAGGCCATAACGTTTATTCTAGAACACATAGAGCCAGATTAGGGCCATAAAGTTTATTCTAGAACACATAGAGCCAGATTAGGGCCATAAAGTTTATTCTAGAACACATAGAGCCAGATTAGGGCCATAAAGTTTATTCTAGAACACATAGAACCAGATTAGGGCCATAAAGTTTATTCTAGAACACATAGAACCAGATTAGGGCCATAAAGATTATTCTAGAACACATAGAACCAGATTAAGGCCATAACGTTTATTCTAGAACACATAGAGCCAGATTAAGGCCATAACGTTTATTCTAGAACACATAGAGCCAGATTAGGGCCATAAAGTTTATTCTAGAACACATAGAGCCAGATTAAGGCCATAAAGATTATTCTAGAACACATAGAACCAGATTAAGGCCATAACGTTTATTCTAGAACACATAGAGCCAGATTAGGGCCATAAAGTTTATTCTAGAACACATAGAGCCAGATTAGGGCCATAAAGTTTATTCTAGAACACATAGAGCCAGATTAGGGCCATAAAGTTTATTCTAGAACACATAGAGCCAGATTAGGGCCATAAAGTTTATTCTAGAACACATAGAGCCAGATTAAGGCCATAAAGATTATTCTAGAACACATAGAACCAGATTAAGGCCATAACGTTTATTCTAGAACACATAGAGCCAGATTAGGGCCATAAAGTTTATTCTAGAACACATAGAGCCAGATTAAGGCCATAAAGATTATTCTAGAACACATAGAACCAGATTAAGGCCATAACGTTTATTCTAGAACACATAGAGCCAGATTAGGGCCATAAAGTTTATTCTAGAACACATAGAGCCAGATTAGGGCCATAAAGTTTATTCTAGAACACATAGAGCCAGATTAGGGCCATAAAGTTTATTCTAGAACACATAGAACCAGATTAGGGCCATAAAGTTTATTCTAGAACACATAGAACCAGATTAGGGCCATAACGTTTATTCTAGAACACATAGAGCCCGATTAGGGCCATAAAGTTTATTCTAGAACACATAGAGCCAGATTAAGGCCATAAAGATTATTCTAGAACACATAGAGCCAGATTAGGGCCATAAAGTTTATTCTAGAACACATAGAGCCAGATTAGGGCCATAAAGTTTATTCTAGAACACATAGAGCCAGATTAGGGCCATAAAGTTTATTCTAGAACACATAGAGCCAGATTAAGGCCATAACGTTTATTCTAGAACACATAGAGCCCGATTAGGGCCATAAAGTTTATTCTAGAACACATAGAGCCAGATTAGGGCTATAAAACTATCAAAGATTCTTTTTTATGACGCAGAGCAGCAGCTTTGCTCCACAGACCAGTCAGATTATTAAACATGAATTGTTGTAACCATCCGCCATGTTGCTTTCATGTAACTAACCAGGGGTGGAGCTAGATGGGGGGCCAGGGGTGGCCATCCTCAGCCAATCATTGGTCAGCTCTGTGGCCACTCCTACCATTTCCCCTCTAATACAGACGGTTGCAGCAGTAATACTCTAAAGTGGAATGTTTTAACTTATTTAACATTTAAATTTTTCATATGTTAACAGTTACTTCACAACAAAAACACTTTGGTTAATTATGCACATTAAAAGACAAACACTAAAGATGATAATGATCTTTTCAGAACTAGATTTTTTTATTTTATTCTCTCTGCAAGTCATCTAAGAGTCTTTAGTGAAATCAGAGGTAAATAACTACTTTAATAATAACTTATTAAGTAATTCATATAATGTAGCTATTAGTACATGTAAATATAAACTTTATGCAGAACAATTGATGTTCACCCAGAACTCAAACCTGAAAGAAATTTCTACTTTTTACCTTTAATTTAGAAGCAAAGATGTTTAAATATCTGCGTCTGTTTGGTAGCAAAGTAGAGTTAGTCTATATTTAGAGAATATGGATGTTGTTGTTGTTCCTGTTGGAGCAGTGTAGACTGACCCTGAGGTCATCCACCTTCGCCCCCCCCTCAGTGTACACCGGTTACTGGCCCCCCTTATTAAAGTTTTCTGGCTCCGCCTCTGCTGCTAACGTGTTTCCGTATGTTCAGTGATCCAGCAGATGCCTCCAGCATTGACTGTCTGTTGTCTCTGTTGCCGTAGTTGCTTAGGGAGGCTATTGACAAAACAAAGAAATGCTTCGCTATGAAGGAGCAGGAGCTGGCCATGAAGAAGAAGGTAAAGACCGTCTATAACCGGGTGTCTGTTTCTGTTCCCTTCTAACCAGTTACTGGTTCAGGCTGCTGAGTGGAAACTGCAGGCTAAGACTCTCAGAGAGCAGGCGACTGTCATGCAGGCACAGGTGAATATTCAGCCTCAGCACCTGGACAGGTAGCACGCACCTGATAGCAGACGCCTCCACTGGGTCCAACTCACCATTTGCATGGAGCAGAAAACCTTCATGAAAACCGGTCTGGTTTAGTTCTAAAGCTAGCTAAGAACCCAGGGAACCTTCTCAGCAGGTCAGGAACATGGCTGATCAGCTCCACAGGCCTGGAATGGCCACTAGAGGGCAGCAGATGCCCTATGGTGGAGTCACCCTCCTTACTGAGGGGTTAGAACCAGATGGTTCTGGTTGCTGCTGAGGCTCCTGAGCCTGAAGGTCTGAGTCAGACGGAAATAAGAACCAAGATGTCCGGTGACCAACGAGTCAGAACCGAGAAGCTGTTCTGATGATTCTTAGCTTTTGTTTCCACTAACAAAGATCTTAGAAGCTTTTGAATTCAGGGTGAGAACCTGCAGAACCTCCTCTGGCTTCGATCTCCATCAGCTTCTACAGAGTTTCATTCATTCTTCTCATCAGAACATCTGCAGCTCAGACAGGGAGGAAGCTGAACTTCCATCCAGGTCTTCTGCTGCTGGGTTGGATTTAGCTCCGTCCCACAGCCTGATGCTGCCTCCACCATGCATTGCGACACCCTAGAAGTCCAGTTGTTGTCCCGTCTGATCAGATCTTCTTCTTCCATTGAGGCCAACTTTGTGCCTCAGTAGAAGAACAAACCCAGAATGGAGACTCAGAGCTTCAGCCCCGCTGCTCATCAGGTTCCACTGCAGCAGATCTGCTTCACATGATGATGATGATGATGAAGGAGAGAGTCTGTGGTGTTTCTGCATGACAGGAGAACCTGAAGGTTGGGCGGTGAGCTCCAGCGTTTCAGGTTCTCCGTGTGTGGCGCCGTGTCGGCTGTTGGTCTGACCTCCTGTCCTCGCCGTCCTCAGCTGACCCTCTACGCTCAGAAGTTCGATGAGTTTCAAGCCACGCTGGCGAAGAGCAACGAAATCTACGTCCGCTTCAGAAAGGAGATGGACAACGTGAGTGGCGGAGAACGGTCCCTGGACCCGAACCTGCAGACGTTCATGATCCGGTTTTTATTCCGGGAAAAACGGAAAGGTTTAAACACTTTGATCTTCCTGCGTTTTCTCAGATGACAGAAAAGATGAAGAAGGTGGAGAAGGAGGCGAACCTGTGGAAGACTCGCTTCGAGAACTGCAACAAGACTCTGATTGACATGATTGAGGAGGTAGGTGGAGGAAACTGGACCGAACCGGTTTCATCCTGTCTGTACAACGAGCGTTCACTGTCCGTCCAAAACTTTCGAAAAAAGGTTTCTACCCAGAAGGTCCAACGAGTCGCTGACTTGGAGGACCTGATTAAAATAAAATGCAGCTCAGAAAAGCCACTGGGTCTTATTTTAACTTGAAAAGCAGCAGTTTCACAATTTCTTTTATAAATGTTTGTTATTATAGGTGTAAAAAATCTAAATTTTACATATTTGCTCCATAAATGTTTTGTGGTCATTAAAATGCTTCAGTGGTCAAATAGCAAAGTAAAAACATTTGGCACCTTTGGAGACGCTGCTGACACCAAAGCTTCAAAGCCCCACAGCTCTGGAACTGTTGGAGCTGGAGGTCTGAAATGTTCGGCATCGGTGGCTGACATGATGATGAACAAATGGAACACAATGAGACCTGCTGATTATCAAGCATCTTTATTACTGCTGCTCAAAAAAGACAGAAAACCCAGAGCTTTGCTGTGGTCCGTGAGTTGAATGTTGTTTAGATGCAGCCGTCCGCCTCATGCTCAGACTTTGGTCTTCCTGCAGAGAACAGAGAAAGGCAGAGAGTACGACCTGTTCGTCCTGAAGATACAGAAGCTGGAGAAGCTGTGTCGTGCTCTGCAGGATGAGAGGAAAGGGCTCTATGACAAGATCAGAGATGTCCGCCAGTCCACTGCCAGCCTCCCATCCAAGTTCTCCGCTGTCACCGAGAACGTTCCAGAAGAAGATGGCATCCCAGATCTGGAGGGGCTCCAGGAGCTCCAAGAGGAGGACCCCGTCCTGCTGGAGAGCATCGCCCGTCTGAGGGAGGAGCAGGCCAAGCTGCAGGAGTTCGCTGCCTCCCTGTTGGCCGCGCCGGATGACGAGGAGCAGCAGGAGGACCAGGGGACGGAGGCTGAAGACGACCTGGTGGTCTCGGCCATTGCTCAGTTCCAGACTAAACCCGAGGCCAAACGAGACCCGGGTTCAGCTCCTGAATCTGGTTTTACACAAACCGCTAAAGAAGAGAAGGATCCAGACCCATCGGTGGCTTTGATGGAGGCTCCAGAACCAGAGGGAGCAAAACCAGAACCAGCAGAACCAGTAGTACCTGTGGAGGCGGGACAGGATGAGGCCCAGGTCCGGTTCAGAGAGGGGCAACAAGCCAAGCGAGACGAACACGTCCAACATTCAGAACCAGCAGAGGTGGATCCAGAACCTGAAGAAGCCAAGGCATATCCAGAACCAAACGCACTGGAGGCGGATCAGGACGACACCAGTGAGGTGAAACCAGTGCTCCCAGTGGAGGCTGTGCAGGTCCAGGAGCAGCCTGTGAGTGGGTCAGAACTGGAACCTGAAAAGTCCGCTCAGTCTTCTGAAGCAGCTGGAGTCAAACCGCTCCAGAAGAAACGGAAGAAGAGGAACAGCAAGAGCACCAGCTAGACCTCAGAACCAGCGTGTCGGTGTCCCACTGCAGCGGGTCAGGAACCCAGCTGGTTCCAGTCTGAAGATCTAACCGGACCCACAGGAGGAGACGCCTCTCTAGCATCTATGTTTGCTTCATGTTTACAGGATCTGCTGCTGGTTTCCATAGCAACTTCTATCAATAAAGTCTTTTGGATCAACTTTGAGATGTTTGTGTTTCTTAGTAATCTGACCTCCAAACCTCTGAAGGTCACCTGATGTGTCTGGCTCCACAGCAGGAGGTCCTGGGAGTTGGAGCGAAGCCTCCTCAGACGGGCCTGGGTTCTCCAGAACCCGATCCAGACCAGGTTCTGGAAGGATGGATGGGCAGTGCAGGGGATGGGGGGTGATGCACCCTGCAGTTCAACCAAACAGCCACCAGATGGAGACAAAGCAGCTCAGATTATAGAGGAAGCCCTGTGAAGCTGAGAATCTATTTCCTTTTTACTCAAAGCAGAATTTAAACCTGAATCAAAACTTTTATTATTATTATTATTATGGAGAGTTTTAGAAATAATCTACATCTCTTTAATCTGAGTGTCTTTTTCTTTTTTTCCTTCAAACTAAAGGATGTTCTGTCAATTTCCTGAGTTCCACAATAATTCAAATGTTTCTGCTGATGATGGAAAATTACTCATAGAAACAAAATTCAACCCAAAGCCTTTAAAAAATGTCCGAAGCTTCGACCTGCTGCTCCCGGATTAAAGAGGTGAAATGACTTCATGATGCTAGAGGACCAGACTGCAGCTCCTTTGATGCAAAGCGGAGCTGAAGAGCTGCAGGTAGAAACACTGAAACACTCCTGCATATCTGCAGGAAACACTCGCCACCTTCCTGCATGTGTGGGTGTTTGAAAGCTGCTTACAGGCAGCGAGACGGAGGATGTGCACGAGTTTAGTCCACTCAGGAGTGTCTTGGTTTCACAAGCGACACCTGAAAGAAGAACAGAACCAAGACTGAGAGGGCTGCTGCTCCAGCTGCTCCTCCAGCTGCTGCTCCTCCACTGTCAGCAGGAGCAGCCAATAAAGGTGGAAACTGATGATAAAGCCATCAAACAGAGAAGCAGGAGAAAAAATGGAAGAAGATGAAGAAGGAGGAGAGACAGTGGACCGGCAGCACCGGACAGAACCAGAACAAACCAATGAGACAAAAACTGGAAATAAAGAAGAGAAACCAGGAAGAGGTCCCTGATTGGTCCAGTTCAGGAAAACCAGACGGAACCAGCTGCATCCCACAGAAGGATGAAGGTCACTGACTTCCTCATAAATCTACCAGCTGCACCAGGAGCTTTCATGGAAAGTTCAGTGGAAGGAAATAGTGTGGCAGTAATTAGTGGACAAACAGCAGAGATGATCGCAGTGCTGTGAAAGTTTACTAGAAGATTAAGAATATATTAAATAACTTGAACTGGAGATTATATTTAATTAATAGGTCGTTCAAATCAAAGATAAAAGCAATTTATTATTATCAGTTAAACGATTATAACTGTAATTCACTTAATGACCAGGGTTCTTAGCCTCTAACATAAAAGTTTGGACTCCTGAATCCGGCTGTTTAAAATCCAGCTGCTTTTCACCTATTTAGTAAATTAGGCCGTTGCTATCAGCAGTTATTAATCACCAACCAAACTAATGTCTCTGTTCATTCAGATGCTTCTGAAGGACGAGTGAATCCAGTGATGAATCGTTCACTGGCAAAATGAACACAAAAAACCACAAGTTAAAAACACAATGGTACCTTTATTAGCTACAATCACACAGTATTATATCTAATAACTAAGCAAAACACTAAACACTACTGAAAATAAGCACAAATAAATAAATAAAAGGAGAAGAGGGGTTTAAACGTCTGTTTAAAGTCTGAGGAATGTTCAAGTTTAAAGGTTTAATGCATTAAAAGTGTCCTTTAAAATAGCAGCAGATAAATGTGAATAAACCGACACAGAGATGTTAATCCAGACAAACATTGAAGTTTCATTCAGTTTATGGTGAAAAATGAATAATGACTCAAGAATGCATTAAACTACGATGAGGCTGAAGCTCAAGTGCTTCCTGACCACCATGATTAGCCTCACCGATGCTAAAGGACAGAACCGGGACACTCTGGTCAGCAGCTTCATTGTTCTGACGGTACAATCAAATTTAAGAGGAAAAAATTAAAAAAGTTTAGAGAAATAAAACTTAAAATGATTCAGTTTGGAAGGAGATCATCCACCTGTGGTTAAAGCCCCCCTGCAGGGGGCGCCACTGGCCTGATTCTGTGAGGAAACCTAAACCCAGAGAACTGGGTTCTGGATCAGAACCATAAACCTGCTCAGGTTCTGTTGTCCTGAAGGCAAACAAACAGGAAATGAGATTCTATGTTTCTGTTTCATTCTGCTCACAGTGATGGAAACTGATAGTTTTATTTCTATGTTCTGTTTGATTCTGTAAAACGCTGCCGGGTCTGAAGCTCATCGGAACGTCAGCTTCATTTTTCACAAACAGCTCACAGCGTAAACACTAGTGAACATTTCTCCAGAAGTCATGATGAGTGTGACTCTGAACCACAGCAGGACTGCAGCTTCTCACTGCTGCCTTTGTTTGGAAACATGCTGCGAAAGTTAATATCTGCAGGAGTGGATCAGGCAGAACCTGGTTCTTCTTCAGAGGTTCTGCTCACACAGCTGCAGAACACGACCCGGGCTTGGAGGTCTGGGTCCAGATGTTCCACACAGAACCTTCTTTCAGCTCAGCTTTCTGACAACAAACCGCTTTTTCTCCAGAACGTTTTGTTCAACGAGCAGAACATGAGCAGAAAGGTGCTGAAACGAGTCAGGACCTTCATTCTGCTGCCATCACTGATAAATGTTCTGGTTCTGGTTCTGGTTCTGGTTCTACTGAGGCGTGAGCGGCTCACCACACAGATTATCAGAACCCCAGAAACATTTCATGGATCTAAGAGTCCAGAACCTTTTAATCATCACACATCCTGCGGTTCTTATGACGTTTCATCTGAAGCAGTGACTCTCAGATCCAGATTTCTATTTAATTTTAGAGCAGGAAACTGAACTGGGCTTTTCATTCAGAACATCTGGAAACATCAGCACAGAATGGACACTGAATGAAGCTCCAGCTGGATCTGCAGACCCACATCCTGTAGGAAACCTGCAGAGGATCAGAACCTGAACTCTGGTTCTCAGTAGTTAGATGTTACCCTAACATCCCTCCACACCAGTACCAGATTGCTCCGAACCAGCAGATCATGGTGGTAAACAGAGGGTCACATGACTCCTGGGTCTGCGTCATCAGAGCTTCCTGCAGCCTGAAGGTTTAATGATTGGCTTTTGCTCTGTTTTTAATCTGATGGTCTTTTAACCTTTGTTTTAATTTTCCCTTTTTGAAATGTAGCACTTTGAGATTTGAATTCAAATGTAAAGTAAGTTACAAATAAAATTCATTATTATTATTATTATTATTATTATTATTGAAGGTTCAATAATCTGGATTTAATTCTCAGCCTCCAACAAACTGCAAAGAGAGCAGAGAGAGTCAGCTGACCCAGCAGCTCTGCAGGGAAACAGTGGATTCAGGCAGAGTGGTGGCTCTGAACCTTCCTACTGAATCCCTGGTGATTCACTGAATCACTGGATCAATGGATCAATGAATCAATGGTTCTGGTTCTGGTTTTGGTTCATGGTTCTGGTTCTGGTTTTGGTTTTGGTTCTGGTTCTGGTTCATGGTTCTGGTTCTGGTTCTGGTTTTGGTTTTGGTTCTGGTTTTGGTTTTGGTTCATGGTTCTGGTTCTGGTTTTGGTTCATGGTTCTGGTTCTGGTTCTGGTTCATGGTTCATGGTTCATGGTTCTGGTTCTGGTTCTGGTTCTGGTTCATGGTTCATGGTTCATGGTTCCGGTTCTGGTTCATGGTTCTGGTTCTGGTTCTGGTTTCGGTTCTGGTTCTGGTTTCGGTTCTGGTTCTGGTTCTGGTTTCTGGTTTCGGTTCTGGTTCTGGTTCTGGTTCATGGTTCATGGTTCATGGTTCTGGTTCATGGTTCTGGTTCTGGTTCTGGGTTCTGGTTCTGGTTCTGGTTTCTGGTTCTGGTTCTGGTTCATGGTTCATGGTTCCGGTTCTGGTTCATGGTTCTGGTTCTGGTTTCGGTTCTGGTTCTGGTTCTGGTTCTGGTTTCGGTTCTGGTTCATGGTTCTGGTTCTGGTTTCGGTTCTGGTTCTGGTTCTGGTTTCTGGTTCTGGTTCTGGTTCATGGTTCATGGTTCATGGTTCCGGTTCTGGTTCATGATTCTGGTTCCGGTTTCGGTTCTGGTTCTGGTTCATGGTTCATGGTTCATGGTTCATGGTTCCGGTTCTGGTTCATGGTTCTGGTTCTGGTTCTGGTTCTGGTTCTGGTTTCGGTTCTGGTTTCGGTTCTGGTTCTGGTTCTGGTTCTGGTTTCGGTTCTGGTTCTGGTTCTGGTTTCGGTTCTGGTTCTGGTTCTGGTTCTGGTTTCGGTTCTGGTTCTGGTTCTGGTTCTGGTTTCTGGTTCTGGTTTTGGTTCTGGTTCTGGTTTCGGTTCTGGTTCATGGTTCTGGTTCTGGTTTCGGTTCTGGTTTCTGGTTCTGGTTCTGGTTCTGGTTTCTGGTTCTGGTTCATGGTTCATGGTTCCGGTACTGGTTCATGGTTCTGGTTCTGGTTTCGGTTCTGGTTTCTGGTTCTGGTTCTGGTTTCTGGTTCTGGTTCATGGTTCATGGTTCCGGTTCTGGTTTCTGGTTTCTGGTTCTGGTTCATGGTTCATGGTTCATGGTTCCGGTTCTGGTTCATGGTTCTGGTTTCGGTTCTGGTTCTGGTTCTGGTTCATGGTTCATGGTTCATGGTTCCGGTTCTGGTTCATGGTTCTGGTTCTGGTTCTGGTTCTGGTTTCGGTTCTGGTTCTGGTTCTGGTTTCGGTTCTGGTTCTGGTTTCTGGTTCTGGTTTCTGGTTCTGGTTTTGGTTTTGGTTCTGGTTTTGGTTCTGGTTCTGGTTCTGGTTCTGGTTTCGGTTCTGGTTTCTGGTTCTGGTTCTGGTTCTGGTTCTGGTTCATGGTTCATGGTTCATGGTTCATGGTTCCGGTTCTGGTTCATGGTTCTGGTTCTGGTTCTGGTTCTGGTTTCGGTTCTGGTTTCGGTTCTGGTTTCGGTTCTGGTTCTGGTTTCGGTTCTGTTTCTGGTTTTGGTTCTGGTTCTGGTTCTGGTTCTGGTTCATGGTTCTGGTTCTGGTTTCGGTTCTGGTTCTGGTTCATGGTTCATGGTTCCGGTTCTGGTTCATGGTTCTGGTTCTGGTTCTGGTTCTGGTTTCGGTTCTGGTTTCGGTTCTGGTTCTGGTTCTGGTTCTGGTTTCGGTTCTGGTTCTGGTTTCTGGTTCTGGTTTTGGTTTTGGTTTTGGTTCTGGTTTTGGTTTTGGTTTTGGTTCTGGTTCTGGTTCTGGTTCTGGTTTCGGTTCTGGTTTCTGGTTCTGGTTCTGGTTTCTGGTTCTGGTTCTGGTTCATGGTTCATGGTTCATGGTTCCGGTTCTGGTTCATGGTTCTGGTTCTGGTTTCGGTTCTGGTTCTGGTTCATGGTTCATGGTTCATGGTTCCGGTTCTGGTTCATGGTTCTGGTTCTGGTTCTGGTTCTGGTTTCGGTTCTGGTTTCGGTTCTGGTTTCGGTTCTGGTTCTGGTTCTGGTTCTGGTTTCTGGTTCTGGTTTCTGGTTTTGGTTTTGGTTTTGGTTTTGGTTTTGGTTTTGGTTTTGGTTTTGGTTTTGGTTTTGGTTCTGGTTTCGGTTCTGGTTTCTGGTTCTGGTTCTGGTTTCTGGTTCTGGTTCTGGTTCATGGTTCATGGTTCCGGTTCCGGTTCATGGTTCTGGTTCTGGTTTTGGTTCTGGTTCATGGTTCATGGTTCATGGTTCCGGTTCCGGTTCCGTTTCCGGTTCCGGTTCCGGTTCCGGTTTTGGTTTTGGTTTTGGTTTTGGTTTTGGTTCTGGTTCTGGTTCTGGTTCATGGTTCATGGTTCCGGTTCATGGTTCTGGTTCTGGTTCTGGTTCTGGTTCTGGTTTCGGTTCTGGTTTCGGTTCTGGTTCTGGTTTCGGTTCTGGTTCTGGTTCTGGTTCTGGTTTCTGGTTCTGGTTTTGGTTTTGGTTTTGGTTTTGGTACTGGTTTTGGTTTTGGTTCTGGTTCTGGTTCTGGTTTCGGTTCTGGTTTCTGGTTCTGGTTCTGGTTCTGGTTTCTGGTTCTGGTTCTGGTTCATGGTTCATGGTTCATGGTTCCGGTTCTGGTTCATGGTTCTGGTTCTGGTTTCGGTTCTGGTTCTGGTTCATGGTTCATGGTTCATGGTTCCGGTTCTGGTTCATGGTTCTGGTTCTGGTTCTGGTTTCGGTTCTGGTTTCGGTTCTGGTTCTGGTTTCGGTTCTGGTTCTGGTTCTGGTTCTGGTTTCTGGTTCTGGTTTCTGGTTCTGGTTTCTGGTTCTGGTTTTGGTTTTGGTTTTGGTTCTGGTTCTGGTTTTGGTTTTGGTTCTGGTTCTGGTTCTGGTTTCGGTTCTGGTTTCTGGTTCTGGTTCTGGTTCTGGGTTCTGGTTCTGGTTCATGGTTCATGGTTCCGGTTCTGGTTCATGGTTCTGGTTCTGGTTCATGGTTCATGGTTCCGGTTCTGGTTCATGGTTCTGGTTCTGGTTTTGGTTCATGGTTCTGGTTCTGCTTCTGGTTTCTGGTTCTGGTTCTGGTTCATGGTTCTGGTTCTGGTTTTGGTTTTGGTTCATGGTTCTGGTTCTGGTTTTGGTTCATGGTTCTGGTTCTGGTTCTGGTTCTGGTTCATGGTTCATGGTTCATGGTTCTGGTTCATGGTTCTGGTTCTGGTTCTGGTTCATGGTTCATGGTTCCGGTTCTGGTTCATGGTTCTGGTTCTGGTTCTGGTTTCGGTTCTGGTTCTGGTTTCGGTTCTGGTTCTGGTTTCTGGTTTCTGGTTCTGGTTCTGGTTCTGGTTTCGGTTCTGGTTCTGGTTCATGGTTCATGGTTCTGGTTCATGGTTCTGGTTCTGGTTCTGGTTTCTGGTTCTGGTTCTGGTTCTGGTTTCTGGTTCTGGTTCTGGTTCTGGTTCATGGTTCATGGTTCATGGTTCCGGTTCTGGTTCATGGTTCTGGTTCTGGTTCTGGTTCTGGTTCTGGTTTCGGTTCTGGTTCTGGTTCTGGTTTCGGTTCTGGTTCTGGTTCATGGTTCTGGTTCTGGTTTCGGTTCTGGTTCCGGTTCTGGTTTCTGGTTCTGGTTCTGGTTCATGGTTCATGGTTCATGGTTCCGGTTCTGGTTCATGGTTCTGGTTCTGGTTTCGGTTCTGGTTCTGGTTCTGGTTCATGGTTCATGGTTCATGGTTCATGGTTCCGGTTCTGGTTCATGGTTCTGGTTCTGGTTCTGGTTCTGGTTCTGGTTTCGGTTCTGGTTTCGGTTCTGGTTCTGGTTCTGGTTTCGGTTCTGGTTCTGGTTCTGGTTTCGGTTCTGGTTCTGGTTTCGGTTCTGGTTCTGGTTCTGGTTTCTGGTTCTGGTTTTGGTTCTGGTTCATGGTTCTGGTTCTGGTTTCGGTTCTGGTTTCTGGTTCTGGTTCTGGTTCTGGTTCTGGTTTCTGGTTCTGGTTCTGGTTCATGGTTCATGGTTCATGGTTCATGGTTCCGGTTCTGGTTCATGGTTCTGGTTCTGGTTTCGGTTCTGGTTTCTGGTTCTGGTTCTGGTTTCTGGTTCTGGTTCATGGTTCATGGTTCATGGTTCCGGTTCTGGTTCATGGTTCATGGTTCCGGTTCTGGTTCATGGTTCTGGTTCTGGTTTCGGTTCTGGTTCTGGTTCATGGTTCATGGTTCATGGTTCCGGTTCTGGTTCTGGTTCTGGTTCTGGTTTCGGTTCTGGTTTCGGTTCTGGTTCTGGTTCTGGTTTCGGTTCTGGTTCTGGTTCTGGTTCTGGTTCTGGTTTCTGGTTCTGGTTTCTGGTTCTGGTTTTGGTTTTGGTTCTGGTTTTGGTTCTGGTTCTGGTTTCGGTTCTGGTTTCTGGTTCTGGTTCTGGTTCTGGTTTCTGGTTCTGGTTCATGGTTCATGGTTCATGGTTCCGGTTCTGGTTCATGGTTCTGGTTCTGGTTCTGGTTCTGGTTTCGGTTCTGGTTTCGGTTCTGGTTTCGGTTCTGGTTCTGGTTCTGGTTTCGGTTCTGGTTCTGGTTTTGGTTCTGGTTCTGGTTCTGGTTCATGGTTCTGGTTCTGGTTTCGGTTCTGGTTCTGGTTCTGGTTCATGGTTCATGGTTCCGGTTCTGGTTCATGGTTCTGGTTCTGGTTCTGGTTCTGGTTCTGGTTTCGGTTCTGGTTCTGGTTCTGGTTTCGGTTCTGGTTCTGGTTCTGGTTTCTGGTTCTGGTTTTGGTTTTGGTTCTGGTTTTGGTTTTGGTTCTGGTTCTCGTTTCGGTTCTGGTTTCTGGTTCTGGTTCTGGTTCTGGTTCTGGTTCTGGTTTCTGGTTCTGGTTCTGGTTCATGGTTCATGGTTCATGGTTCTGGTTTCGGTTCTGGTTCTGGTTCATGGTTCATGGTTCATGGTTCCGGTTCTGGTTCATGGTTCTGGTTCTGGTTCTGGTTCTGGTTTCGGTTCTGGTTCTGGTTCTGGTTCTGGTTTCTGGTTCTGGTTTCTGGTTCTGGTTTCTGGTTCTGGTTTTGGTTTTGGTTTTGGTTCTGGTTTTGGTTTTGGTTTTGGTTCTGGTTCTGGTTTCGGTTCTGGTTCTGGTTCTGGTTCTGGTTTCTGGTTCTGGTTTTGGTTTTGGTTTTGGTTCTGGTTCTGGTTCATGGTTCTGGTTCTGGTTTCTGGTTCTGGTTCTGGTTCTGGTTCATGGTTCTGGTTCTGGTTCTGGTTCTGGTTTTGGTTCTGGTTCTGGTTCTGGTTCTGGTTTCTGGTTTCTGGTTCTGGTTCTGGTTCTGGTTTCGGTTCCGGTTCCGGTTCCGGTTCATGGTTCTGGTTCATGGTTCTGGTTCTGGTTTCTGGTTCTGGTTCTGGTTCATGGTTCATGGTTCCGGTTCATGGTTCTGGTTCTGGTTTCGGTTCTGGTTCTGGTTCATGGTTCATGGTTCCGGTTTCTGGTTCTGGTTCTGGTTCATGGTTCTGGTTCTGGTTCTGGTTCATGGTTCTGGTTCTGGTTTTGGTTTTGGTTCTGGTTCTGGTTTCTGGTTTCTGGTTTCTGGTTTCTGGTTCTGGTTCTGGTTCTGGTTCTGGTTTCGGTTCTGGTTCCGGTTCCGGTTCTGGTTTCTGGTTCTGGTTCTGGTTCTGGTTCATGGTTCTGGTTCTGGTTCTGGTTTCGGTTCTGGTTCATGGTTCCGGTTCCGGTTCTGGTTTCTGGTTCTGGTTCTGGTTCTGGTTCATGGTTCTGGTTCTGGTTCTGGTTCTGGTTTCTGGTTCTGGTTCTGGTTCATGGTTCATGGTTCATGGTTCCGGTTCTGGTTCATGGTTCTGGTTCTGGTTTCGGTTCTGGTTCTGGTTCTGGTTCATGGTTCATGGTTCATGGTTCATGGTTCCGGTTCTGGTTCATGGTTCTGGTTCTGGTTCTGGTTCTGGTTCTGGTTTCGGTTCTGGTTTCGGTTCTGGTTCTGGTTCTGGTTTCGGTTCTGGTTCTGGTTCTGGTTTCGGTTCTGGTTCTGGTTTCGGTTCTGGTTCTGGTTCTGGTTTCTGGTTCTGGTTTTGGTTCTGGTTCATGGTTCTGGTTCTGGTTTCGGTTCTGGTTTCTGGTTCTGGTTCTGGTTCTGGTTCTGGTTTCTGGTTTCTGGTTCTGGTTCTGGTTCATGGTTCATGGTTCATGGTTCATGGTTCCGGTTCTGGTTCATGGTTCTGGTTCTGGTTTCGGTTCTGGTTTCTGGTTCTGGTTCTGGTTTCTGGTTCTGGTTCATGGTTCATGGTTCATGGTTCCGGTTCTGGTTCATGGTTCATGGTTCCGGTTCTGGTTCATGGTTCTGGTTCTGGTTTCGGTTCTGGTTCTGGTTCATGGTTCATGGTTCATGGTTCCGGTTCTGGTTCTGGTTCTGGTTCTGGTTTCGGTTCTGGTTTCGGTTCTGGTTCTGGTTCTGGTTTCGGTTCTGGTTTCTGGTTCTGGTTTCTGGTTCTGGTTTTGGTTTTGGTTCTGGTTTTGGTTCTGGTTCTGGTTTCGGTTCTGGTTTCTGGTTCTGGTTCTGGTTCTGGTTTCTGGTTCTGGTTCATGGTTCATGGTTCATGGTTCCGGTTCTGGTTCATGGTTCTGGTTCTGGTTCTGGTTTCGGTTCTGGTTTCGGTTCTGGTTTCGGTTCTGGTTCTGGTTCTGGTTTCGGTTCTGGTTCTGGTTTTGGTTCTGGTTCTGGTTCTGGTTCATGGTTCTGGTTCTGGTTTCGGTTCTGGTTCTGGTTCATGGTTCATGGTTCCGGTTCTGGTTCATGGTTCTGGTTCTGGTTCTGGTTCTGGTTCTGGTTTCGGTTCTGGTTCTGGTTCTGGTTTCGGTTCTGGTTCTGGTTCTGGTTTCTGGTTCTGGTTTTGGTTTTGGTTCTGGTTTTGGTTTTGGTTCTGGTTCTCGTTTCGGTTCTGGTTTCTGGTTCTGGTTCTGGTTCTGGTTCTGGTTCTGGTTTCTGGTTCTGGTTCTGGTTCATGGTTCATGGTTCATGGTTCTGGTTTCGGTTCTGGTTCTGGTTCATGGTTCATGGTTCATGGTTCCGGTTCTGGTTCATGGTTCTGGTTCTGGTTCTGGTTCTGGTTTCGGTTCTGGTTCTGGTTCTGGTTCTGGTTTCTGGTTCTGGTTTCTGGTTCTGGTTTCTGGTTCTGGTTTTGGTTTTGGTTTTGGTTCTGGTTTTGGTTTTGGTTTTGGTTCTGGTTCTGGTTTCGGTTCTGGTTCTGGTTCTGGTTCTGGTTTCTGGTTCTGGTTTTGGTTTTGGTTTTGGTTCTGGTTCTGGTTCATGGTTCTGGTTCTGGTTTCTGGTTCTGGTTCTGGTTCTGGTTCATGGTTCTGGTTCTGGTTCTGGTTCTGGTTTTGGTTCTGGTTCTGGTTCTGGTTCTGGTTTCTGGTTTCTGGTTCTGGTTCTGGTTCTGGTTTCGGTTCCGGTTCCGGTTCCGGTTCATGGTTCTGGTTCATGGTTCTGGTTCTGGTTTCTGGTTCTGGTTCTGGTTCATGGTTCATGGTTCCGGTTCATGGTTCTGGTTCTGGTTTCGGTTCTGGTTCTGGTTCATGGTTCATGGTTCCGGTTTCTGGTTCTGGTTCTGGTTCATGGTTCTGGTTCTGGTTCATGGTTCTGGTTCTGGTTTTGGTTTTGGTTCTGGTTCTGGTTTCTGGTTTCTGGTTTCTGGTTTCTGGTTCTGGTTCTGGTTCTGGTTCTGGTTTCGGTTCTGGTTCCGGTTCCGGTTCTGGTTTCTGGTTCTGGTTCTGGTTCTGGTTCATGGTTCTGGTTCTGGTTCTGGTTTCGGTTCTGGTTCATGGTTCCGGTTCCGGTTCTGGTTTCTGGTTCTGGTTCTGGTTCTGGTTCATGGTTCTGGTTCTGGTTCTGGTTCTGGTTTCTGGTTCTGGTTCTGGTTCATGGTTCATGGTTCATGGTTCCGGTTCTGGTTCATGGTTCTGGTTCTGGTTTCGGTTCTGGTTCTGGTTCTGGTTCATGGTTCATGGTTCATGGTTCATGGTTCCGGTTCTGGTTCATGGTTCTGGTTCTGGTTCTGGTTCTGGTTCTGGTTTCGGTTCTGGTTTCGGTTCTGGTTCTGGTTCTGGTTTCGGTTCTGGTTCTGGTTCTGGTTTCGGTTCTGGTTCTGGTTTCGGTTCTGGTTCTGGTTCTGGTTTCTGGTTCTGGTTTTGGTTCTGGTTCATGGTTCTGGTTCTGGTTTCGGTTCTGGTTTCTGGTTCTGGTTCTGGTTCTGGTTCTGGTTTCTGGTTTCTGGTTCTGGTTCTGGTTCATGGTTCATGGTTCATGGTTCATGGTTCCGGTTCTGGTTCATGGTTCTGGTTCTGGTTTCGGTTCTGGTTTCTGGTTCTGGTTCTGGTTTCTGGTTCTGGTTCATGGTTCATGGTTCATGGTTCCGGTTCTGGTTCATGGTTCATGGTTCCGGTTCTGGTTCATGGTTCTGGTTCTGGTTTCGGTTCTGGTTCTGGTTCATGGTTCATGGTTCATGGTTCCGGTTCTGGTTCTGGTTCTGGTTCTGGTTTCGGTTCTGGTTTCGGTTCTGGTTCTGGTTCTGGTTTCGGTTCTGGTTTCTGGTTCTGGTTTCTGGTTCTGGTTTTGGTTTTGGTTCTGGTTTTGGTTCTGGTTCTGGTTTCGGTTCTGGTTTCTGGTTCTGGTTCTGGTTCTGGTTTCTGGTTCTGGTTCATGGTTCATGGTTCATGGTTCCGGTTCTGGTTCATGGTTCTGGTTCTGGTTCTGGTTTCGGTTCTGGTTTCGGTTCTGGTTTCGGTTCTGGTTCTGGTTCTGGTTTCGGTTCTGGTTCTGGTTTTGGTTCTGGTTCTGGTTCTGGTTCATGGTTCTGGTTCTGGTTTCGGTTCTGGTTCTGGTTCATGGTTCATGGTTCCGGTTCTGGTTCATGGTTCTGGTTCTGGTTCTGGTTCTGGTTCTGGTTTCGGTTCTGGTTCTGGTTCTGGTTTCGGTTCTGGTTCTGGTTCTGGTTTCTGGTTCTGGTTTTGGTTTTGGTTCTGGTTTTGGTTTTGGTTCTGGTTCTCGTTTCGGTTCTGGTTTCTGGTTCTGGTTCTGGTTCTGGTTCTGGTTCTGGTTCTGGTTTCTGGTTCTGGTTCTGGTTCATGGTTCATGGTTCATGGTTCTGGTTTCGGTTCTGGTTCTGGTTCATGGTTCATGGTTCATGGTTCCGGTTCTGGTTCATGGTTCTGGTTCTGGTTCTGGTTCTGGTTTCGGTTCTGGTTCTGGTTCTGGTTTCTGGTTCTGGTTTCTGGTTCTGGTTTCTGGTTCTGGTTTTGGTTTTGGTTTTGGTTCTGGTTTTGGTTTTGGTTTTGGTTCTGGTTCTGGTTCTGGTTTCGGTTCTGGTTCTGGTTCTGGTTTCTGGTTCTGGTTTTGGTTTTGGTTTTGGTTTTGGTTCTGGTTCATGGTTCTGGTTCTGGTTTCTGGTTCTGGTTCTGGTTCTGGTTCATGGTTCTGGTTCTGGTTCTGGTTCTGGTTTTGGTTCTGGTTCTGGTTCTGGTTCTGGTTTCTGGTTTCTGGTTTCTGGTTCTGGTTCTGGTTCTGGTTTCGGTTCCGGTTCCGGTTCATGGTTCTGGTTCATGGTTCTGGTTCTGGTTTCTGGTTCTGGTTCTGGTTCATGGTTCATGGTTCCGGTTCATGGTTCTGGTTCTGGTTTCGGTTCTGGTTCTGGTTTTGGTTTTGGTTCTGGTTTTGGTTTTGGTTTTGGTTCTGGTTCTGGTTCTGGTTTCGGTTCCGGTTCCGGTTCCGGTTCATGGTTCTGGTTCATGGTTCTGGTTCTGGTTTCTGGTTCTGGTTCTGGTTCATGGTTCATGGTTCCGGTTCATGGTTCTGGTTCTGGTTTCTGGTTCTGGTTTTGGTTTTGGTTTTGGTTCTGGTTTTGGTTTTGGTTTTGGTTCTGGTTCTGGTTCTGGTTTCGGTTCTGGTTCTGGTTCTGGTTTCTGGTTCTGGTTTTGGTTTTGGTTTTGGTTTTGGTTCTGGTTCATGGTTCTGGTTCTGGTTTCTGGTTCTGGTTCTGGTTCTGGTTCATGGTTCTGGTTCTGGTTCTGGTTCTGGTTTTGGTTCTGGTTCTGGTTCTGGTTCTGGTTTCTGGTTTCTGGTTTCTGGTTCTGGTTCTGGTTCTGGTTTCGGTTCCGGTTCCGGTTCCGGTTCATGGTTCTGGTTCATGGTTCTGGTTCTGGTTTCTGGTTCTGGTTCTGGTTCATGGTTCATGGTTCCGGTTCATGGTTCTGGTTCTGGTTTCGGTTCTGGTTCTGGTTCATGGTTCATGGTTCCGGTTCCGGTTTCTGGTTCTGGTTCTGGTTCATGGTTCTGGTTCTGGTTCTGGTTCATGGTTCTGGTTCTGGTTCTGGTTTTGGTTTTGGTTCTGGTTCTGGTTTCTGGTTTCTGGTTTCTGGTTCTGGTTCTGGTTCTGGTTCTGGTTTCGGTTCTGGTTCCGGTTCCGGTTCTGGTTTCTGGTTCTGGTTCTGGTTCTGGTTCATGGTTCTGGTTCTGGTTCTGGTTCTGGTTTCGGTTCTGGTTCATGGTTCCGGTTCCGGTTCTGGTTTCTGGTTCTGGTTCTGGTTCATGGTTCTGGTTCTGGTTCTGGTTCTGGTTCTGGTTTTGGTTTTGGTTCTGGTTCTGGTTCTGGTTTCTGGTTTCTGGTTCTGGTTCTGGTTTCGGTTCTGGTTCATGGTTCCGGTTCCGGTTCTGGTTTCTGGTTCTGGTTCTGGTTCTGGTTCTGGTTCTGGTTCATGGTTCTGGTTCTGGTTCTGGTTCATGGTTCTGGTTCTGGTTCTGGTTTTGGTTTTGGTTCTGGTTCTGGTTCTGGTTTCTGGTTCTGGTTCTGATTGAAGGCGAATAGATGTGTGCTGCTCTCCATCCTGTTTCCTTTGTTCTGCTCAACCTTTCAGGGAAGCGTTTTTGTTTTTCTGAAGCATTTTTCAGCAATGAGGAAAGCAGCTAAGAACCAAACGGACCTGAGAGGTTCTGAAATCACAGCCTGTCGAGACAAATTGAACCCAATTCCACTGACAGGATAAAAGCCAGGTGTCAAACGTCTCCTCATCACACCTGCTGGCAGTGTCCTCCTCAGACCCTTTATCTGCCTCTTTTTCTGAACTCTTCCTCCTCCTCCTCCTCCTCAGTCTGAGCTGCCATTTAGACGATGAGCAGCTGGTCACGACAGACAGCTTTCCTCATCTTCCTCCATCTCAGCCTCCTGCTCACAAACAGAAAGCAGCTTTAACCCTTTGATCTGTTTCTGGTGTCTTCAGGTTCATTTATTTGCACGTCTGAAGCGTCTGCAGCAAAGTTCATGAACCCAAAAGATTTCCATATGGGAGAAACGGTGAAAGACGGAAAGAGACAGAGTCCACCTTAAAGGGACGGTGGATTTATATTAGCTTAACCATCACATCCGAAATAAATTGTCCTGAACTTAGAATGAGGTGTTTATAAATACATAGGAAGCAGTGCACCCACTGAAGGACGCCATGTTGTAAATCTCTTTATTGGGAGCAGAGTGGGGTTAAGGGTCTTGCTCAGGGACCCAGAGTGCCTGTATGTGGGGATCGAACCGGATACTTGCAGCCTTCTCAGAGCACAGAGCGCTGCTCTAACCCACCAGGCCGTCTGCTAAATCTGTCCCCCATGTTGCGCCGCCATCTTTGATAATGCCAAGATTCAGAACTGAGGAACCAGTATTCAAGACAAAAAGCGATTATCATAAAACTGACGGACTGTGGATCTGCAGTAGCAGTGACACAGGTTAGTGACCATATAGATCTAAAGGAGGTAGATTATGAATGCGAGTCACTAACCTGATTTACAAGTTCAGTCCATGTCCACAACGAGGTAGGATCCAGATGCTGCAGTCCTGGAGAACGAAGAGTAAGATGGAGTCCATAGCAGGTCAGGCAAACAGATCAGAACAGGAAGGTTTAGTGGTTGAGAGGCAGAACAGGTCAGGATCAGGAAATCAGAAACACCAAGGAACTCTAAAAACACTCTCACAGCTGACATGTGAGAACAAGATTCACCTGGCACTGATGACTGGATGCAAGCACCTTAAATAGAGGCAGGAACAGGTGGATCCGATGAGCAGTGATTAGAAGCTAAATGGCAGCTAAAAGGTGACAAACTAGCTAGCGTCTGAACCTGATTATAGCTCACCCTGTTAGATGTTTCTGTTGAAATGAAGAAGGTTGGTAGGGAAGGTGGGGTTAGCTTTTAGCAGGTGGAAACAGTTCATGAAGGGGCGGGGCTTCTGAACAGACATGGAGGCTGCAGGTTTCAGTAGAACGATGACATTTACTACGCCGTAACGTTAGAAACAGGACAGTCTGGTCCAGCTACTGTCTCCCCCTAGCAGAGACAGCTAGCTTATTTGTTAGCCTACAGCAGTTAGCAGCTGCTGCTATTCTTCAGAGAATTTCTAACAACATGTGGTCTTAGCTGCAAAGATGTAGAAATGTGTGTATAGATTTACTAGCAAGGGTTTCATGATCAGCACCTCTGTTCATAGTTGCTTATTCAGAAAATACAGATGTTTTGTTTGTTCATTTCCTTTTTGATAGAGAATGATTGGTGGAGATTGACCCTGGACCAGTTCTGGACCGGTTGTGGTCCCTGCCTGGACACCCAATGTGTCCTGATCTTGGCACTGATGACTGGTTTAATGGTTCATCCCATTCACCTGCCTATCTCCGCCCAGTTCCTCTTTACTGTTTATCTTATCCACCTGCTCCAGCCTCTATTTAAGCTGCTGGACTCCGGTCATCAGTGCCAGATTAATGCAGCAGTTGGTGAGAGTTCTCTAGCGTCTCCTGTGTTGTTCTCATTGCCTCATCCTGACTCGTGTCTGCCTTTAGGCCTCTGAGCCTGCCTGCTCCTGTTCTGACCTGTTTGCCTGACCTGTCTCCAGACTCCGTCTGGATTCTGTCTGCTTTTGACCCTGGATTCTGTCTCCTGACCCCGACTTGGATTTCCCTTCCGTACCTCTTTGTATTTCTGATCTTCTGGCCTGGACGTTTAGCTCATGGACACCTTGGCTTCACCTTCTGGAAGCTCCTGCTGTGGGAAATAATCTGGCTGGATTATACTGCTCATTATTCTGCTTATTGGACTTCCTGATTTATTCACTAAGTCTTTTTTTCTGCCCTGTCAGAAGCAGCAAATGGAAAATGTTGGTATTTAACAGCTTCTTTAATTGATCAGAGAAACCAGCTGATTTTCTCTGAGGATTTTAGCGTTCCTCCTGTGGCCATAAAGACCAGGCGCTCATCAGTCCATCATCTAGAGTCAGCAGGAAAAAAAGAGAAATCTCATTTATTCTTTCCTGGAGGTGTTGATCACACAGACGTCCAGCAGCTGGAGGGAAGATCGCAGCTCCGCTGCCGTTAAATGAAGTTTGGAGAGTGTGAGAGAAGAAGATTGATATGGATCGATGGAAGCATTTTCTCTGCACACCCCCAGCCTGCAGCCTCCCTCCTGTCAAAGGAGGACAGGAGATAAAAATAGGCCCCAGATCTGCATCAGGGGCCAGACTCCACAACCGGCCCCAAGGACTGGACCTCAGAGAACCAAGGAGATAAACACTGATGCTGTCAGGCAGTATGGGGGGAATTTTGGTCCATTATTACTGCGGCAAGAGAACATGTTCTGAAAATGGAAAATTTGAAGAAAGAAAAGCAGGGGGGGGGGGGGGGGGGGGGGTTGGCTCTTCAGGTTCAATTTGCATGTTTTCTAGAGAAAAACAAGGCTTTGTTTTTGGTCCACTCTATAAAACCTTAAACTAAACGCTATTTCTGACATTTTGAATTGAAAAAGCTTCCTGGATGGGAAGAGAAACGTCTTCACGGTTCCTCTGGGGAAAAAAAACCAACAAAGAAGCTTTTCAAACTGGAGACTCAGAGAAAAGCTGCAACTAGGAAAGTTTTATTCTGTTTGTTTATACAGGTAACACAGCCAGATTGGTCAAGATGGACTCTTCAGCAATCCCTCACACTAAGCATGCTTGTAGCGACAGTGGAGAGGAAAAACTCCCTTTGAACAGGAAGAAACCTCCAGCAGAACCAGGCTCAGTGAAATAAGTTCTTTGGAGCTCGGGCAGAAGGTGCTTTAACTTCAGATCTTGTTTTTATCAGTTGGTAAAACTAAAACCTTTTCTTTCATGGCAGCCCTCTGAAACAATCAACCAATCAATCAATCAATCAATCAATCAATCAATCTCTTTATTTAGACACAATTAAGGTCCATAAAACAGTTATTTATGCTATTATTTCATCTCTTACTGTAACGGACTGGTGAAAAACTGAGCTGCTGGTCTTTTAAATCCAGACTTTGCTTCATGGCTCCTGCCTCTGAGGAGCAGCAGATGTTGGAAACATCTCCAGCTTCCATGTGGAGAGGAAGGAGCTTCATCCCAAATAGACAGAACTTTAATGTTTAAAATGTTCCTTAAAGAGTTGCTGGACATGAGAGGAACGTCTGGGACCATCGGCACGGAGCTCTGATTGAACCGGAAGCTTCAGCCAACGCGTGGATTCCCGCAGTAATTCTGTTGGACGTTTGCCGGGCTCTCCGGCCCACACGCCTCCCTCAGAGAGCCTGATGTCATTAGAGCGTCGCCCGGAGGTGGACGTCCGTCTCCTCGGCCTCACAGCGCCTTTCTACTGACTCAGAGATCCTTTCAGTGCAGATCTGCAGCTGTAGATCTATGCAGAGCAACATGTTGCTGCTTTAAACCTTCCCTCTGACAGCCTCCCTCTTTATCAGCCCTTCCTCTGACTTTTAATGTTCTTCTGTTATAATTAGATGTTATTTTGGGATAAAATGAAACATGTTGAAATGTTCCTGCTGTTTGGATCATTTCTATAGAATCAGAGCAGCTGTGGATAAACAGCAGGGATGCTGCGTTACGCAACATAAGGGTTAATTATTTCCTTTTTCTGCAAGTCAGTGAATGTTTCATATAAAACCAGGTTTAAGATTTAAATTAAATGCTGCTAAACATTCCAGGCAAAGCAGCAGAACTAAGATTTAACAGAATTACTAATCAAAGAAAGAGGAATCAATAAAAGCAGAAATGTTTAAAGTAAACCCAAAGATTTATGAATATTTCTGTCCATTAAAGATCCCGTTTATGTGAAGAAAATCACTGAGTTTGATCTGAAATAGATGCAGACATTTCTGACACGCGTGGAAAGAATAAAGCCTAATTACCTTTGGAACAAAATAATAGTTAATTATATTCATGGAAAAAATCAAAATCATTGTAATAAAGAGAAACGGTCATTTGCTCCAATATAAGAAAAATAAGAACCTGATAATAACTTGGATGATGATAATAACCTTTATTCATTAAAAACTCTCAGAGCTAAATATGGTTTTCTGTTTCAGCAGAACAAACATTTTTTAATTAGCATTTTTATTTCTTACCTTAATAACTTTTTACCTTTTCAAAGCTGCTAAATGAATAAAATCCTTATAAAATTGGCTGATTTTCGTCTTTTAAAGTTGCATTAATTAAATGAGTAAAATAACGTTAACATTATTATCAGCAGAGATGTTTAACATCCGTGTGTTTCAGCTCATTAATAACCAGATATTCCTCCAGGTCGCCTTAAATAATGTAGTTACGTCACTAAGAGGGAAAATCAAAATGACTTTTATGAGAGAAATGGATGCCTTTAAAATTCTCTCCTTTGAATAGTTTGTCTGACGTGTTTAAAGCAGTCCGCTAAGATATTTATTAATGATTAATAAAAGATTAGAGTTTATCTGTAGTTTAGTTTTTATTGTATTTTAGTTGTTATAAAATACCAAAAAAAGAACGTAAAACGCATCCAGTTCTCTCAGAAAAGTCGTTAATAATTTATTTCTAACATTGTTTGATGATTTAAATAAGTACTTTTAGAACTATGATAACATTATTTATCGAAATGAGCTGACAGTACAGATCAGCTAAAGGCTAGCGCCAATATTGTTAGCATTAGCTCAGTTTAGCTTTAGCTGCTAGATAAGTTAACAAACTGCTGACTTATTTCTCCAATAATTAACTAATTTATTCTATTTGCAGCTAATCAGTTTTCTGTCAGCAGCTTTTAGAGACGAGTTGCTACAGCTAAAAAAAATGCATTTCAAAGATCAGCTAACTGCTAACAAAAGGCTAATTTAGTAAATTGAACATGTAGCCTACAGCTAAATACAGGAAAGAGGTTTCATGTTTACTTCCTGTGACGCTTTAAAATTGAGCTGTTGATAAATGAACTTTATCTTATCTTATTTTTAATTAGGCTAAACAAATGATCCTAAAAGGTTTTAATAAAATAAAGATTCTGAGATAAATCCTGAAATTTCCTGAAATAATTTTGCTAAATAACTTCAGATGGAGCCTAATATCAGTCCAGCAGCCATTTAGCGGCTAGCGGCGCGGTGTATTGAGTGAATATTATACACAACAAACATCTTATTAACAGTTAATATAATCCCTTTATTCTTCTCATAAAAAGAACAAATAATCAAACAATCTTTTAATAACCTCGATATTTTGAGCTTTATAAAAGTAGCTTAAAGGAAAAGTCCGTTCAGCAGGAATAATCAATGGATCAATATTTATATGTAAAACTAATATGTTTGCAGTGATTTCATGAATTTAGCCTTAATCAGTAAAAAATAAACAAATTTTCATTGCGATCACTGAGTCTGGGGGCGGCCATTTTTGCCCAAATATAGTAGCCCCTCCCTCCTGCCATCTTCCAGCAGTGACGTCACGGTGCGGTAAGCCTAGCGCCATTCTCCCCGCTTTCCAAGCTAAATCAATGGGAACTACTAGACACATCTGCAATCAACAACAATTATTGAAGATTTCCAGAGGACTTCACCATTGAAATTCACCAGAGCTATAGTGAAACTGACAATGCCCACGTGCATGGCAGCTGGATGCTGGAATACATCGGGTAAAAGTGGAAAAACCCGTAATATGTAGCCAACATTTGGAAGAAGAAAGTTTTCAAGATGACTTGGATAATAGCGCGTTGTGACAAACACCAGATACAGCACTGGGACTTGATCAACAGCCGATACCGCACCGTGACAATGTCACTAACCAGTAGGTGGCAGTAGTGTTCTTTGACAAACATGGATGCCTCCAGTAAAGCACATTCACATGAAAATGACTCTGAATTAAAAACACTGATCATTTATTGAACAGGATGGAATCATTTCAGATTTAAAGAACTTTCAGACGTTTGGTTTCTGAATCTGAGCGACTTTTCCTTTAGAACGGCAGCAGTTCTCTTTAAACCGCTGCTGTAGCTGTGGAGACATCAGAGCCATTCTGTTCTCCACCCAGCTTTATAAACACTGAAAACAATTAAAAAGCTTTTTTTTGGCATTCAGGTTGAAAATACATGAGATTAGAACAGAGGAAGAAAACAATAATAAAAACCAAAGACCTCCACCTGCAGGCTGACAGTTTAAGCTCCTTTAGGTGAGTAAACATTGCACCAATGATCCCCCCCGAGAACCAGGTGATCCACAGAACACCAACTAACACTCAGCGCCATCATGGCCGACGCATTCGAACAGTTCCCTCAGTGATGACCTGACGATGACGACATGGAAGCGTAGAAAATCGTAAACAGTGAACAAACAGCAACCTTCACACCATCCAGGTCCCAAAGCACAAACAGATCAGCATCATCGGCTGGGATCCAGACCGCATCATGCTGCGGCGCCTCCGCGCTGCCCCCTCTGCATGCCGAGGCAACGAGAAGCTGAAGGGACCCCAAAGCAGCCCCCCCCCAGCCGTCTCTACCTGGAACCTTTTTAATGGGAACTATGAAGAAAACCCGCCTCTGCTTCCTGGTTCTTTACGTCTGGCTCAGGAACTCTCCAGCTTGAGGAAACGCAGCGACAGCAGCCAGTGAGTCCAACAAGCATTTGTAAACCAGCTGATGCTAATGAAGGAGCCTCCTCCGGTCCTTCCTCCTCCGCCGAAGTGTTCGTGTCTTCTCTAGTTCCTGTTTGGGTTCCAAGTCCGCCATTATGGACTCTGAAGCTCTATGTTATCGAGCAGGTTGTCTTTCTTTGTAAACTGCAGACTTCTGATGGAGCGCAGCACCCCTCCCAAGCCATCGGAGGAAGCCTGAGCGGACGCAGCGTTCTCCTTGTGGATGTGCTCCCTCTGCATCTCCACCACATCTCGTTCGGTCATCACCACCTGCTTCAGGCCTCCTCCCGCCTCTCCCACCGGCAACGCTCCATTCGGTAGATAGGGGGTCTCCTCTTCTCCCTGGTCACCTGTCTCCTGCTGACCCAGATCAGAAGCAGAGGTGGGCCCTTCGCCGTTCACCGGCGGTTTCTCAGTGTAAGGGTCGCCAGGCTGTGAGGCGTCCATCTCCGTCTTCTCCAGGTCCTCGTACGAGGTCTTCTTCTTGGTCTCAAAGTATTTGACCACGCAGTAGATGATGGAGCCAACGGTGTTCACCACCACGCCGCCGATGAACAGCCGCGTGGGCGCCACGTCCTTGAACGCCAGCATGCCGACGGTGATGGTGGCAACACTCTTTACCACGCCCACAAAGCTGGTGGTGACTGCAGAGTTGATGTAGGTGCAGTGCAGAGTGGTGAAGTTCATGGCACAGCCGATGAAGATGCAGATGATGAAGATGACAGTGATATGTGGGTCCTTCCAGCCCTCGTATGACCACATGTGGAGAGCATCCATGGAGAGGACGGAGCAGATGAGCAGAACCTGAAGAAGGAGGAACAGATCAGAGAACAGAGGAGAAACTGGAGACAGACAGAGAATCCCTGCTCCATACCGGCGACGCCATGATGGCGATGGCGTACTGCGCAGTCAGAGGTCCATACTCGCTCTCCAGACTGGTTTTCTGGATCAGAACCAGGTAGGAGGCGTGGATGATTACTGCCAGGACTCCTGTGATGTAACCAAAGAGATCCCCTGTGAGGTCACCAGCACCTGGAGACAGTAAAGGAGAGCAGAGAGAAGATGGATGGATGGATGGATGGATGGATGGATGGATGGATGGATGGATGGATGGATGGATGGATGGATGGTTGGATGGTTGGATGGTTGGAGAGGATGGAGATGGGGGATGGGGTGGATGGATGGTTGGGTGGTTGGATATGGATGGGATGGGTGATGGATGGATGGAGGATGGATGGATTTTGGGTGGGTGGTGGATGGAGGAAGGGTTGGATGGATGGGATGGGGGGTTTGGATGGTTGGAAGGGGTGGATTTGATGATGGATGGAGGATGGATTTTAAGGGGAAGGTGATGGTGGGTTTTGAAAATTTAGGGTTGAAGGATGGGGGGGTGGGGGAGGAATTTGGGGAAGGAAGTTGGAGTATGAAATTATAGGATTGGGGGGTTGATTATGGATGGGATATATTATATATTTGGATAAAATATTTATATAAAAATATAAATATATTAAATATGGATTATATTATAGGATTTATTATAATTATATATTATTTATAGTAGGATATTTATTTTATTTTATTATATAATATATATATATGATTATATATGGAAATTTATTTATATTTTATTATATTTTATATTATATATAATATTTAAATTTATTGATTATTAAAATTATATATTTATGGGATATATATATGAATATTTGGGGGGGATTGATTAAAATAATTATTATTGAATATATTATATGGGATATATATATAATATATTTTATGGTTATATATATATTATATATAAATATTATTAATTTAATTTTATTAAAAGTATTATTATATAATATAATTTTTTTTTTTTTAAAATATATTTAAAATGGATATGATATATATTATATTATTATTAAATATATATTAATATATTATTTATATATTATTATAGTTTAATTTTTAATATTCATTGGGAAATTTTTTGGATTTATATTATTTATATTTTAATAAATTAGTATAAATTTAAATAAAGGTGGATTATTTTAAAAATTTATGGAATATAGGGGGGGGGGGGTTTTTTTTTTTTTTTTTATTATATAATATATATAAATATTTTATAAAATATTTTAAATGGATATATATATATATGAATTATTTTAAATTAAGGGATATATTATTTAAATATATATATTATATAAAAATTTGAAATATTTTAATTTAATTGGATTAAATTAGTATATATTTATTTATTATGGATTATTTATAAATATTTTATATATATATTTTAATATGGAATGATTTATATTATATATTTATGGAATTATTTTTTATAAATTATATTTATTATATATTTATAGGTAAATTATATTTAAAATTGGAAAAAATGGTTTTTTAGGGAATATTATAAAATAATTTATTTAATATTTTAAATTATTATAAAAGTTTTTAATTTATTAAATTTTAATTTAGGAAAATTTTTATTTAAATTAAATGGGAAAAATAATATTTTTTTTAATTATAATTTTGTAAATGAAAATTTAAAATAGGGGAATTTTAAGTTTTGGAAAGGATATTATTATTTAATATTATTAAATTAAAATAAAATTTAATTTATATGATATTAATTTATTTATTTGGATTAATTTTAAAAATTATTTATATTTTATTTTTAAGGAAAATTTAATTCAATGAAATTATTAAAGGGGGGAAATTATGATTTATTTATAAATTATATAATTATTAAAAATTAATTAATTATTATAATTTATTTATGAATTATATTTATTATTATAGGGTTTTTATTAATTTATTTTTTAAAATTTTATTATATTAAATTTTATTAATTATTTTTATTAATATTTAAATATAAAATTATATTATTATATTAATTTATTATTATTTTATTATATTAATTATTATATTTCATATTTTAAAATTTTATTAATTATCATTATTATTTATTATATTATATTAATTATTATTATTATTAAATTATATTGAATATTATTTATAATTATATTAAATTATATTATTTATTTTTTATTCTTATTATATTAAATTATATTATATTAAATTAATTTTATTATTTTAATTTATTATTATTATATTTTTAATTAATTATATATATTAATTATATTATTTTATTATTATATTAATTTTTATTATTATATTATTATATTAATTTATTATAGGGATTATATTAAAAATATATTTAATTATATTAAATTAATTTTATTAATTTAATTAATTTTTATAATATTAAATTAATATTATTATTATTAAGATTATTATATTAAAATATTATATTAAATTTTATATTAATTATTATATTAAATTTTTAGATATTATATTAATATATTATTAATTAATTATATTATTATATTATTATATTCTATTAATAATTAATTATATTATTATTTTGATTATTATTTTATATTAAATTATTTATATTAATGATATTTATTATTATTTATTAAATTAAAATTAATTATATATATTAATATATTATATTTTTATTTATATTAATTATTTATTATTTTATTATATTATTATTATTATTTTTATTATATTTTAAATTATTTAAAATAATATTTTATTTTATATTTAATTATATTATTTTATTATATTAATTTATTATTATATTTTAAATTATATTAATTATTTTATTATTATTATATTTATTTTAATTATTTTAATTTATGATTTATATTTAAAAATTAATTATATAATTATTTATTAAAATTTATATTAAAATAAAATTATATTATTATTATTCATTATTATTTTATATTAATTATATTATATTAATTATATTTATTATTCAATATTCAAATTATATTAATTATATTATTAAATTATTATTTATTATTATTATAATTATATTAATTATATATTTATTTATATTATTTATATTAATTATATTATATAAATATTTTATTATTTATTTTATTATATATTAATTAAAATTATATTAAAATTATTTATTTATTATTTTCTTATTAAATTTATTTAATTATATTCATATTAAGTATATTATTTTAAATTAATTATATTTAATTTATATTCATTATTCATTATATAATTTTAATTATATTTATATTAAATTATATTTTATTATATATTATTATAAAATTATTTTATATTAATTATATTTTATTAAAATATTATTTATTATTATATTATTTATTATCATTATTATTATATTATTATATATATTATTATTTATATTTAAACAATTAATTAATTAAATATTATATTATTATTAAATTATTAAATTAATTATTATTAATTATATATTTATTATTATTAATTATATTATTATTATATTTATTATTAATTAAATTAATTATATTTTTTAAATTTATATATTAAATTATTATTATATTATTATTTAAAATTTATTATTATTATTAATTTATATTTCATTATTTTTTATATTTAATATATTAATTATATATTTTTAATTATCATTATTATATTATATTATATTTATTATTATTTATTATTATTATATTTTAATTTATTATTATTTATATTATTATTTAAAATTATATTTAATTATTATATTTATTTTTTATATTATTATTATTATTATTATTAATTATATTTTTTAATAATTTTATTATTATCATTATTATATATTATATTATTATTTTATATAAATTTATTATTTTCTCCCTTCCCCCATTAAAACCACTTCCCCCAAACAAATTTAATTTCACAAACAACATTAACTTAACACATTAACACTTCATTCATTACCCCAAACACATTATATCATCCCAACACCATCATTCCCCAAATTCACCACACATAATTCACACCCCTCACAAATCTTAATTTTAAAACTCATTCATTATTATCACATTCATTTTCTCTCTCATAATTTTCCTTCTTCATTCATCATTTATTTTTCACAAATTTTTCATTTAAAAAACCTTCATTCACACATTAATTCCCCATTATTCAATTATTTTTCTCTTATTTATAATTATCCTTAACCCCCTTCATTCCACATTTTTCTCAAAACACATTTATTAAACCCTTCACAATTCCCCTTCTTATTTTAACCCATTATTCATTAAATTTCACATTATAACTTATTTTAATTCCCATTTAATTCTTATTATTTTATTCAAACACACATTTTCATCCTCATTCATATTTCATTCATTCCTTCATCACACATTTTTCATCATTCTTCATTCATTATTCTTTTATTTTCTTTTTTAATTCCATAATTCATTTTCATCCATCCCTTCATTTAAACCTTCAAAACACAACATTATTAATCACATTCATTCATTCATTCCCCTTATTATTACCTAAACACATCCCTCCCTTCACATTCTTACACTTCTTCATCATCCAACCATTCATTAATTCATCCATTTTCATTCATTCTCTTCACATTCTTCATTCTCTTAATTTCCTCATTAAATTCATTTTACATCAAATTTTTCACAACTCATTAACATCATTTCTTTTTAAATTTCACATTCATTCCCCTTCACACATCTTCATTTCATCATTCTTCTTATCATTCTTATTCATTTATTCATCAATTAAAATTCTCATTAAAATTATTATATAAATTCATTTTTCCCCCCCCCCATCCCCATTTTTCATTTTTTTCTTCATTATTAATTCCCCCTCATTCATTCATTCACATTTTTTTCTCCTTCTTATTTTAAAATTCAAAACCAACTGCTCTGATGCATGCTGGGTAAAGAGGGAGGGGCCAGAATAACAACTGGAATCTTTGTCCATTCTCGGTCTGCTGTTCTGGTGAATTGGAACAGCACTAGTGCTGAGGCTGATGGTGTTTCACGAGGACGCACAAGTACACATAGTGAGAAACAGTCAGAGACGTTTCACAGCGACCAGAACCACCGCTGACCGCCATGATCCTAAGCACAGCAAAGCTGCCCTGAACGGCCTAGTCAAAGTTCCTCCAGACTGACCCATTAGTTGGATTGAACACTAGATGGCAGCAGTCGCTCCATCGTGCCGGGTCAGAACCGGACCGGCTGTGGGGGAGGGGCAGCGGTTCTGGTATCGGCCTGGACACAGACCAAGAGCTGAACCTCATCTAGACGGTTCTGGAACCGACCTCCTGAACCGGGTCTGTTCCCATAGTAACCGCTGCTCCGTCTGCTCTCTGCAGAGCAACGATTGAACATGTCAGAGACAGAGCGGTTCTGACCCGTAAAGTCCGTTCTGCACTTAGAGGAGTAAAGGACCGAGTCCCGCTAGCTTCTCCACATCCAACATGTGTTCTGGACCAGAAACTGGGACCAAGTGGAACCAGAACGCAGTCTGTGCTCTGAGATCCCCACAGAAACATGAAGCTGACCCGTCGGGTCAGAACCCTTCAGAACAGAGCAGCTCTGGGTTCTCTGGACCTCCCGGGGAGCCCGGAGCTGCAGGTTTCCTTACCTTGGAGAGCTGCACGCTGAATGGCGGGATCTGGACCTTCCCCAGCCGCCTCAGGGTCTCCAGGGTGAGCGCCGCCGTGACGCTGGTCAGGAACTGGATCAGCGTCAGGAAGCCAAAGTGGTAGTTGCTGATGAGGAACTTTAGCAGGATGTTGAGGGAACCGGAGAAAACGCCGTGCGCCACGGCCACAGAGATCCCCAGCAGGCGGCTCTTAAACACGTCCATGTTTCTACGCCTGGCAGCTGGATGGAGGGAACGGCTCAGAGCGGCGGCACACAAGGAATCCAGGAACTCTGCAGCTGGAGATCAGCAGGGACTTTTCCTCTCTGCGCTCCGGCTCCGCTCTGAGGATCCCTGCTAAGGAGGGGGATGCAGGGGAGGGGGGAGGAGGAGCGAGAGGGAGGAGAGTCCCATGGAGGGAGAGCTGCAGCCACTCAGGAGATTTTACCGCAGCAGAGAGGAGGGGGCTGCAGAGGGGGAGGAGCGCTCAGGGTCAACCTGTTCACAGGAGGAAGGAGACCTGGAGCTTCTCCTCCAACCTTCATCTTCTTTAAACAAACGGCTGAAGTTTCACATCTGGACTCATTTAGGGATTCCTGATCCGGATTAAACCTCCGGCTTCATGTTCTGATCCAGTTTGACTGATTTACCCACAAACACTCCTTAGATCCGCTTTCCTCTAAAACCGTTTAACCAAAGAAAATCAACTGCCAGGAAATATGGCCGCTCTGTAGGAGCTGCATGAAAACGCTTCAAAATGCAAAAACAGGAAATCATTTAAAAAACATCAGGAAAACATCTTTAATTTCACTAAACTAAACGGAAATAAAACATCTCAATTCTGATAATTCAGTAAATTAATACATTTAATGAAGGCTCATCCGTTTGAATTTGAACTTTTTAATCTAGAAATAAATAAAATGATTAATTAAAAGATAAAGTCAGTTGTTTAAAAATGGTTTGAATAAGAAATAAATAACTAGATGACAGATTATATAAACTGACCAAAATTAATAAAACATTAAAAATAAAGACCAATGTGAGCTGAAAAGGAATTAAAAAAACTGAATTTATATAAAGTTAGAAAAAATAAAATCAGATGGAAAATTACATTAAAATGAACAAATTATATGAACAGAAAAAAACAGGAATGAGATAAACTTTTTTAAATACAATAACTTTGGATATTCTATTTTTTTTTTATTCTATTTTACAAGGATTTGTTTTTACAGACTGTATTTTTAAATCTAATATTTATTAATTTACTAATAATTCAAAACTCTCTTAACAGATTTGATATTTTCTATTTGTTTTTGCTGCGTTTCACATTCTCCTCACTTCCTGTCCAATCAAACGCTAGCCCAACATCCAGCAGACCAATAGAAACGAGCCTTTGCTCCTCTCTGCAGAGGAAGCCCCGCCCCCAGCAGGGAAGAGAACCTGATCTGGAAAAAGGAGTTTGAAAAGAATTCAGTTTGTAAAATTCAATCTGAAATACAGAAATAAAAAAAATCTGTCAAAACTTTTTGGGAAATAAAATCTGTAAAAAAAAAATAGATAAAATAAAACAACAAAAAAATACATTTTAACAAAAAAGTGACTCTGTAACCTTTTATTGATGAACTTTTTTAGTTCTGATTGCATTTTTCTCAATTTTTCTTTTACAAAATATTTTCTTTGCTTGGAACAATAATGGAACAAAATTTACTCCATACTTGGGAAGCTTTCCATCCGGGATGTTTTCCTCTGACGGCAGACAGCGGCTCGGACACAGCAAGGCCAGCTAATAATGTTTAATAAATAAAAATAGAACCAGGGGACGAGCATAGAGAGCTTAAACAGAGCAGAACACAGGAAACAGAATCTATTCAGAGAAAAATTTAAACAAACACAAAGAAGTAGCAGAAATAATCACTGAAGACAAAAATAACTAGAAATAAGAAAGAGAACAAAAACCAAACCAGTTCAGCAAACCCAGCAAAGCAGGTTAATATGGCAAAACCCAAACAGAACTAATAGAAGGTCTACGGCAAAACCCAAAGATGAAATGAAGTAATCAGGAGATAAAATGAATATGAAATTAAATCTAAATCAGTTGAAACCAAAAACTTGATTCCTTGTGGTTCTGAAATCATTCTGATCGTTTAGATTTTTGACATTAATTTATCAACCATCAAACATCTCCTTCATGATTTTTACTCTGGACTCAGAGATGGTCCAAAAAGTTCTGGTTCTGATGGTTCTGATGGAGAAGACCTCTGACTGCGCCTCATGACCCGCCTCAAGCTAACTGGAACGCTTGATGACAGGAAGCAGCAGATCAGCCTCTGTCCTCCTGACCGCCGTGGAAACGAGCTGCAGAGCCGCCGCCTGTTAGCCGCTAATTAACCCGGCAGCTGCAGGCCGTCACCCCCCCCCCACAGGTGAGCAGAGCGCCGTTCGCTTTAATTAACGGATCAGGCCAGTCAGACTAGCTGGTTCTGCTGGGCTACACATTTGCCTGCAGTCCACCAGAACCAGTCAGAGGACATGGTTCTGACTGGTTCTGCTGGTTCTGTGGGTTTCACTCAGACTTTCCTGTGAGTTTAAACTCATCATCTTCAGACCATCTGAGTGGAAAAAACAAAGCAGAAACCCGATGGTACCGGATGAGTCTGTGTCAGAATCTGATGGTTTTAGGAGAATAAAGAGCAGAACCAGTGGAGCTGCGTCTCCGTTCTAATGTCAGCCATCCGTTCCATCCCGTCATTTAGAGTCGATTCTTTTCTGATCGTTTTTTAGCCGTTATCTGAACGACATCACCGCCCTCTGCTACAGATCAGGACGCATATTTACAACCAGCAGCAAATCAATAAACAAACAGCTGTAAGGCACGCAGGAAGAGGTGTGATGCTGCGGGCCTGTCTGGCTCCATCTTCCAAAGGTTCTGGGTCCATGTTAGTGAGGAAGACTACGGGCCGTCATGAGGAGAACCAACAGCTTTAAGTCAGAGGTTGTGGTTCTGAAACCTCCCTGGCGGGTTGGGAATCGGTTCTTCCCAGACTGGAGTCCAGATCCAGCCAGCAGAACCCGCCGGCGCCGCCGTGTCAGGGTTCTGCTGGGCGGGTCCCCGCAGTGAGGCAGGCAGGGGAGTAGATCTTCACCGTCTCGTCCCAGGAGCAGTCCAGAACCTGCAGAACCAAACAGCAGCCGTTACTGATCCGCTCTGAACCCAACAGAGCCAAGATGGAGGTCAGGAGCTGAGGAGGAACAACGGCGGAACCGATCGGGTTCTCTACGCTCCGCAGCAACAAAGAGCTGAATGACCGGAACCGATCGGGCTGAACCGGCACATGATAGTCAGGCAGAACCTCCAGCGGGACATCAGCGATCCAGAACCATCAACCCACTTCAGCTTATTTAAGGTCCTGCTTTAGGAAAACAGAGGAGTTCTGTAGAACCACAGCGGATCCAGAAGGTCCGAAGGCCTGAGAGTCGCCGACGGGTCCATGGTGGGAGGTTCTGCTACCGGACCGGGATGGGCTCGCCGTTAATCACAGAATCTGCTTTCCAGGGTCCAAAACGTTTCTCTATCAACTTGGCGTGGCCTAGTCAAAGTCCGGTCCAATCGGTACCAGGAGCCTCTGATAAGAGGAACCGGGGGTTCTGGGTCTGGGGGAGCTGTGTCAGCTGAGGGCTCAGGTCCACCGGGTTCATGCAGAGCGTTTTATTTCTAGCCGGTTCCCTGCAGGCTGAACGCTGTGCTCTCTAAACAGATACCAGACCAGCTGAGCGACGGCGCCCGGAGCTACGGCCGCGGTCTGATCTTATCGGGTTATTGTTCTGCTCACAGTTCCCATCAAACGGACCCAATGTTCTGCATGGACGCAGACAGCCTGGTGATCTTAGCTCCAGCTGATGACAGGCTGCAGGTCTCCTCAAATAGGGCCTCTTCAGCCCGCCTTCATTACCAGGTTAATGGACCTACGGCCTTTCATCACGGATCAGAATCAGACCTTTAATCATGCTGCATCTGATGGGCGCCGCTTCAAACGCGGCGTCCTCGGCTTTATTGCCTCTCAGGCTGCGGGGCCGTCTGCTCGGAGTTGGTTTCATTTGATTCTTAGTGACTGTGGAGCTTCTGGAAGCTGGAGGAGCATCAGAAGAGAAGAAGAAGCAGAGCTGCACCTTTAACCACGTAACCATGGAAACGGGCTAGTTTTACTACCACAGGACTTTGGTCAGGATTGTTTGATTTAAGGTGCTTAAAGAAGAAAGGTCAGGATGTGACTATCGCCTGGAAAACACTGTTTGCAGGGCGTGGCTATCACCTGAGATGCTTAATGGGAATAAAGCTTCTATGTTCTTCTACGTAGAACAAACAGTAGCAGCCAATCAAAATGGTCCTTCCCAGTTAGAAGCCCCTCCCACTTCTACTCTGACTCCACCCTTTCACTGAATTACAGGGTCCAGCCAAGGACCAGCCAAGGACCAGCCAAGGACCAGCCAAGGACCAACCAAGGACCAACCAAGGACCAACCAAGGACCAGCCAAGGACCAGCCAAGGACCAACCAAGGACCAGCCAAGGACCAACCAAGGACCAACCAATGACCAGCCAAGGACCAGCCAAGGAGCAGCCAAGGACCAGCCAAGGACCAGCCAAGGACTAACCAAAGACCAACCATGGAAAATGGGGACCAATCAAGGAGCAGCCAAGGACCTGCCAAGGACCAACCAAGGACCAGCCAAGGACCAGCCAAGGAAAGTGGGGACCAACCAAGGACCAGCAAAGGACCAACCATGGTCACACCGAGGACCAGCCAAGGACAAGAGATGGACTAGCCAAGGACCAACCAAGGACCGGCCGTGGACCAATCAAGGAGCAGCCAAGAGCAAGGTAAGGACCAACCAAGGAAAAACCAAGGACCAGCGATGGACTAGCCAAGGAGCAGCCAAGGACCAACAAAGAACCAGCCAAGGACTAGCCAAGGACCAACCAAGGGCCAGCCAGGAACGAGCCAAGGACCAAACAAGGACCAGCCCAGGACTGGCCGTGGACCAGCGAAGGGCAACCCAATGACCAACCAAGGAAAAACAAGGACCAGCGATGGACTAGCCAAGGATCAGCCAAGGACTGACAAAGAACCAGCCAAGGATCAAGCAAGGATCTGCCAAGGACCAGCTAAGGACCAACCAAGGACCAGCCACGAACCATCCAAGGATCAGCCAAGGACCAACCAAGGACCAACCAAGGACCAGCCAAGGACCAGCCAAGGACCAGCCAAGGACCAGCCAAGGACCAACCAAAGAAACTTTTTTCTGCTACTGGAGACTTTGGAGACAACATCTAAAAGCAGCGAACTCTGCTCTCCAGAGCGAGTAGATTGGTAACCCCGCCTCCTGCTCTCCTCTATCTTGTCTGCTGTCATGATTCATGCAGCTATTATTTCATCCAAATGAAAAATGGAGAACAGATAAGCAGATCATGGCTTGTCTACAGTGAAAAGAAGGACTGGGTTATTTACTTTGGCCTTTTTGGAAACACAGGAAGGAGCAATCAGCTAAGTGAGCTTAGTGCTTGGAAAAAATCTTTCATTCCTTTAGAGACAGCATGAAAAGTCAGCTGAGTACAAAACATAGAGAGGAAAACAAGAAGAAAAGGGACAAGAAGAGAGGGACACAACCTAGAACAGATAATGGATGTCTATTCTATTAACATTTCTCTATCTGGAGAATGGGGCTGTTTTATGTCTTCTCTATTCAGAGGGCCCCCTGCCTGTCTTTGCCTAGGGCCCCACATTTCCTAAATCCGCCCCTGTATAGTTTAAATCTGGAGGATTCTGATGAAGCTTCCATCAACATCTATTTCCTCATTTTGATCGACATGATATCATTTCTATCTTCGATGGTGTTTATAGAACTCTGCCATCAGTTGGTGATAAATGCTGCAATCATCGACTGCTGTGCTGTGAAATTATAAACGTTATATTGCCCTGTGGGCGGGGGGTGGGGGTGGGTCACATTAGTCTGATGTTTGTATCGATGATGTTTTTTCGCTTTACTGCTGACGGAGGCGTCGATGGTGCAGCTGATCCTGGATCTGAGGAAAATGTTCTTCCAAGCAGAGCTGCTGTTAAATATCAGGACCATTCCTGCTCCCATCCAGAGCCCAGCACTCCCAGCACTCCCAGTCAGATCAGTCTTGGTTTATACGCCATAAAACAGACTCTAACTAGCAACCATAAACCAAACACTGGGGGCTTTTTGAATTGCCAGCAGGCAGGAGTCGGACGCCTTTAATGACGACCTGAATCAGCTGATCAGATGCACATTCAAAGACCTCCAGGAAGCCTAAACCGGCCCCGGAAAACTTTGAACCAATTGAACCTGAGAGGTTTGATATCTGGATCTTTGAGTCTGGATTAATTCAAACGGATGAATTAGATTTTGCTGATCATGTCCTCCAATCAGAGTTAACGATGTCAGAGGAAGCAGAGCGTCCAGCGGTGACTCAGCCACAGGGAGAGGAATGCCCTCCTTTAATTAACTTTACCAGGCGGTGATAAAACGAAGGCTGCCAGGACTGCAGCAAAGCCGTTCCTGGAGGAGCGGGGGGGTTCAAAGCCAGACGCGTTTCATGTCTGCTGACGATTAACAGAAGGTGGAGAAAAAAAACACTAATTAAAACACTAATCGTCCAGAATGTTCTGTCAGAACAATTAGCAGCTTTCTGCTTTAAACTCCAGAACCACAGAAGCTAATTCTAGATAAGTCCATTTTTCTTGAATTGAGGACGTAAGTGAAACTGTTTGCCAATGGAACAAGACAATATTTAAAATAAGAGTCTATATTATATAAGTACCTTATTTTCAGAGTAAAAATCCTCATTTCATTGGCAGATCATCTTATTTTCCAACTCAAATTAAGGGGAAATACACTTAAATTAAGACATTTTGACTTATTTCTGGATCGTTTTTGCAGTTTTGTGTTCACGGGGGGGGTCAAAAACACGTAGACGTAGAAATCTAGATGCTGGATCAGACTCCGGTTGGTTTGATGCTCTGGATGTTTATCTGCTCTGTAGCGTCCAGCTAGAGAGCAGCTAGCTTTATTTACTTTATAAGTTGGAAAAATAGTTTGAACAGGTTTCTAAGTGAGAAAGTCCACCTCCAAACATCCTCTGTTCATCCGTTCATCAGGATTATAATCCCACTATAATCTGCAGGTCTTGTTGGGAGCTCCAGACCTCCAGCATCCCGCCTGGAGGCGGCGCTGGGAATCCCCCGCTGGAAGCTCTCTGCTGCGGCCAGCCTGTGGGGGATTTTCTGCCGCCCATATTTGGCGATCCTCATCTTCTCTGCTCCAAAGAAGTCAGCCTGGTGTTAGAGAGGATCATCCCCTCCCTAACCTGGACCCCAACATCTGGATCTACCGACCGCAGGGATCTTCATCATCTTCCTCATCTTCCAGTGACTTGGAGCTGAACTCGGCTGGTTTTCCTTCCTTGGACCGAAGTGGAAAAGTTCAGACTCTGACAGCGTGAAACGGTTTGACAGCAGTGACCTTTCCGACTCGCCGCCTCCCAGCTCCGTCACGTCTGACTGCAGCCGGGCGTCGGCCCCGGTTACTGTGCGTGGGCTCGCTCTGAGGGTCCGCATGCAGACAGAGTGATGGATGACCCTAATTCAGGGAACATCAGGAAACTTCCTGATTATCCCAAACATCTGAACATCTTTTTCGGATGTGACTGGCTTTCTTTCCAAGTCTGAAGACGTTTTTCTTCCATCCAGGAAGCTTTTTCTATTTAAAGTGTCAGAATAGCGTTTAGTTCCAGGTTTTATAGAGCGGACCAAAACAAAGTAATGACTTAGAAAACATGCAGACTGAACCAGAAGAACAGGTCCGCCCCTAAAGAAGACGCAGTCGTTGGCTTCAAGAACACTATTTCTGACATTCTGAATTAAAAAAGCTTCCTGGATGGAAAGAGAAACGTCTCCAAACAAAGTCCAGTGAATTGTTGTAGAACTTTTTTTTGGAGTGACTGTCGATCTTCACCAGCAGATGTCAAACAGCTTTGTCCATCCATCCTCAGGTCAGTCCTGATGGACGAAAACTGCTCCAAGAAATGGTTTTCAATCTGACAGACGTCTCATTTTCAGGGAGGGGGTCAGAAATAGGTTTTCAAGATGATGCAAAGTTAAAATTGACACTGTTACCATTAGTTATAAAACTAAGAAATTGAAGTCTAATGTTCACCTAAAGCAGCAGAGGCAGCAGGTTAACAATGAGAGCAGCTGATCTGGGAGCTGGCAGGGAGTCAGACGCAGCACTGCTGATGCAGAGCGCTATGATCACTCCTCTGAAACAGTTTATTAACGCCTAAATTACCTTCAAATGTAGAAACCTGCCGGCAGAATATGTTGGCTTTTATTATCCTGCTGCCTGCAGTTTGTAGCACAGACCTGAAAAACGCTAACATCTACTTCCAGCCGCCACCAACAGGAGGGGAAAACCCTGGAGAGGCGAGCGGGCCTGAGGCAGCTGCTGCTGGGGATTCCCAGTGACAGCGCAGCGCCGGTACGTGGGGGTCTGAGCGGCTCCCACAGAGAAATAATCTTTGAAGACAGGATGGTAATCTGGATGAACTGACTGCACAGACCATGTTTTCAGGAGGACACTGTAGAGGCTTGAAGACTTTTTTATTTAAGCAAGCCTATTCTGCCTCCACATGATTTTTATGTTGTTTATTTTTATCTTTGATTTTATTGACCACATGATTTTTATGGTTGATTTTTATCTTTGATTTTATTTGCACTGTGTAGCACTTTGAGATTTTTCTTAATGAAAAGTGCGGTACAAAATTGGATTTATTATTATTATTATTATTACTTTCTCACTTCAACATAGATTCTAACTACTTTCTACCCGCTGATCACAGCTAATATAGCTGCCATTGTTCCAGGCACAGAAAGGATAGGGTAGCTCCGCCCACCGCGCATCAGACCCACTTTACCGCCGCGCAGCAGGAGCACCAGAACTAAACTTGTACAAGCATCAGAAATGAAGCAGCACGCGCGTTTTAGCTGCTCCTGCTGCCTGCAGTCTAATGCTGCGTTCACACCGGACGCAGCAAAAGCAGCAAAATCGCGTCTGCTGCTTCATTTTTGCTGATTGTACCAGTTAGTTCTGACGCGCGGCTGAAGCAGCTTTGCTGCTCTGGCTGCGCGGTGCAAAAGTGTGTCTGACGCGCGTTGGGCGGAGCTTCACTATCCTTTCTCTGCCTTGCAGCTATATTTGCTGTGATCAGTGGGAATAAAGTAGTTTTAATATGTTTTTAAGTGAGAAAATACACCTGAAAACTTAATCAGTGCCGTCAGTTCATTCAGATTATTATCCTGCCTTCCAATATTATTTCTGTCGGAGCCGCTCAGACCCCCACATACCGACGGTGCGCCGACAGAAGGAATCCCTTCAACAGTAGCCTCTAGCCGGGTCGCCTCCTCGCGGTTTACCGCGGCGGCTGGTAGGTGTTTTTCATCTAAATAATCCGATCTGCAGGCACCAGATTAATAAAAGCCAACATATTCTGCCGGCAGATGTTTATATTTTAAGTTAATTATGCGTTAATAAACAGTTTAAGAGGAGTAATCAGAGCGCTCTGATCATCAGCGCTGTGTCTCTCTCCCTGTCAGCTCCCAGATCAGCTTCTCTGATTGGTTGACGCGGCGCGTCGAGCAGCAAAAATTCAATTTTTCCATCTCGAGCAGCAGCGCGTTTGCGGCGCGTCACGCGCGTCAGATGCTTAAACGCGCCCGACGCGCTGCTTCAGCTGCTCAGACGCGCTGCGCCTGCTGCTCTAAACGCACCGCGGGACCTTTTGCTGCGCCTTGACGCACGTCAACCATTGACTTTGCATGTAAACTCGCTGCTTCTGTCCCGCCAGCTGCCCCCGGTGTGAACGCAGCATGAACGCATCATTAGGAAGTTATCATCCAGAATTTTAGAAAAACTTCCTTTATTAGGGTAGAGCAGTAAAGCTTCTATGCTTAAAATTTTTCCTGCATTACTTTTATACTTTAAGTAGTTTTAAAAATTGTACTTTTAAACTTTTACTGGAGTAAAAAGCTGAAGTCGGTCCTCTAACTTCTACAAAAGTGTTTTTAAACAGCAGGATTTCTACTGGAGGAATAAACAGGAATAGTTTGGACGCCTCTGAGTGGTTGAAAGGTTTCTATGCTCATAAAGACAGATGTGAGGAATTATGAAGAGTTCATAACAGCTGGACAATAGAACGGATAGAAGGTGGGGTCAAGATCATGAGTCAAAAATAGAGACAAAGCTGTAAGAATCCAGCTTTGTCCACCTGATGGACGGAGGACACTCTTTGGAGGACCAATATGTCCACATTTTGGACAAAGAAGACAAATGGTTTGAGAGGAAGGAAGCATCTATGCTAAGAGAGAAAAACCAACCAAAGATTCCAGCTTTCAAAAACCTCCAATGCAGCGATAGAGTTGATTCCTTCCCGCTATCATCGCAGCTCCAACACCTTTACAGGAGAACAGAAGACCTCACCTGTTCATCCAGGCCAACTATTCCCTCTAACGACCCCCCTTTCAGAGACATAGACAGGTATGGGGCATTGCAGGCTAACAAAGAAGCCAAACCACCCCCCTTCCAAAGGGGGGGACCCGTTCATCCGTTTCTATTTGCATGTTTTCTAAACTAAAACCAGGCTTTGTTGGGCTGCTGGATAAAACCTGGAACTAAACGCTATTTCTGACATTTTGGATTGAAAAATCTTCCTGGATGGAAGAGAAACGTCTTCAAACCTGGAAACAAAGTCCAGAGGATTGATTTAACTTTTTGAAACCCAGATTGAGTTAAGTGGACGTTATCATCCTGCGTTAATAGGGATAATGATGAGCATGTTACCTGGTGGGGGACGTGCAGGTTGAAGTCTAATCCACAGACAAACTCTGAGTGATGCTCCACGGTGTCCAGGAGAGGCTGGCTTTGACCAAAGTCCCACAACCTGAAGACGTCCACATCAACCAGGACAAGAGACATGGAGGGAGACAAACCAGTTAGATTTCATCATCACTGGGAGAACTGGGGTCACAGAAAACAGCACAGACTGTCATGCATGCAGGAAGCTCCTTCAGAGCAGGAAACTGGTTTCTTCACCTCTGATCTGACTGGTTTTAATGGGAAGAAGTAGAAAAAAACTAAATTATGACACAATTTTAGGTTTTTTAACCAGACCATGAGCAGGAACTTAGAACCGAGTCAGCGGGATGTTCTGTGACGTTAGCCTGGCTTTAAATACCAGCTGCAATTCAGAGACGTTCTTTAAAAAAGCTCAACTATGAGAAATATACTCAACTTTATTTATAAAACCCTTTAAAACAGCCACAGCTGCCACCAAGTGCTCTACTAATCAGGTCAATTTCAAACTGTATAAAAACAACACAAACGTCTAAGGGAATAAAACAAATATAACGCAAAAACAGGGAGAGTCTCATTCTGTGTTAAAAACCAAAGTTAAAATAGTATAAGACGAGTTTTAACAATAGATGGTAAAAAGGACTGTCTAATTTGGAGGGGGGGGGGGCGACTAAAAAAGCTCTGAGCTTCTGATTGGACATCGGAGCCTCCAGCAGCAGCAGGTCAGCTGACCAGAAGCTGTTGATCAATCGGCATATGTCGGTTCTAAATGGCAGATTTCTCTGAACTGGCGTGCCAGAGGCCATCCAATGGATCCAGGCCAGGATGGGCGTTTTCTGCTCCCTCTGACGTACTCCAGTTAAAAGGCGTGCGGCTGTATCTTGCATCAACTGGAGACGTGCGAGAAGCACTGGCTCACCTCAAAATAACGTGCATCACAGTTATCCAGCTAGGATGCAAGGAAGGCCACGATTGGCCAACTGCCTGACATGATAAAAGCTGGACTGATTTAAGCCGGGCGTTCACTGGGTCATTTTTTACCCTTTTTGGGGCGACTCTCCAGTCGTACGAGAATTTACAGATCAACCCGAGTTTCAGCCTGATGGTGCGTTGTGTAGTGTACAGAGGTTAACGAGGGGCAACCAGCTAACGACCATCGCTCCATCAGGAATCGTAAGGTGGTCATGGACAAATGTCTCAGTGGGCAACAAGGATTCTTCTTCTTCTTCCTCTCAGAGGAAAACCCAGCAGCATGGCGGGGGGGCAATGATTGAAATGGAGTTCTTTCTGTCAAACTGACAGACCGTAGTAGCCACGTTAGCTCAGCCATGTCTTTGTCCAAATACGTCGTCTCCTTTTCTTTTTAGGGCTTTCACTCTAGTGAGCTTCATGTTCCTCTGCTACTGGTTTGGCTTCCAGATAGACGAGTCCCAGTAGCGCCATCTCACTGCGGAGCTGAGTCCCACCTGGTTTTTAGACGTAGAGTGTGAGCAGGTAGATCGCATCAGAGCGTCGGGTCGCACAGTGAGATCAAACATGGTGAGCTGTGAACTATTAAACTCTGCGGTTTGGTCGTACGGCGTTAGCTGTAGCTGCGAGCAACGATTGAAAAAAAATCGCACAGCGTACGCCCGGCTTCACTGATCCCATTAAAAACACCGACCACCTTAAAACCCCAAGTATCAGACGACAGGCTTTAAAAAACCAGTGAAAAGGTTCACAAAGGTTACTGAGACAAAACACCATCACTTCAGGTTTTTCTTCCTTAAGATATAAAGAGTTCAGAGCAACCAGGCTTTAATGTCCTTATGGCGTAGCAGTGTTGGTGTGAAGCAGAAGGCTGGTTTCTTTTTAACAGGTATGTATATCTGACTATCACCTGCATAGAAATGACATGCCGTGCCTTCTTAGGATGGACCCCAGGAAGAAGAGAAGGGGTCCTACCACTGAACCCTGTGGAACCCCATAAGGAAGAGGAGCTAGATTCATAATTCCCAAGGCTCCATTCACTCTCTAAAACCAGTCCAGTGTCGGACCATGAATGGCAACACGGTGGGTTAACCGAGACATGGCTGTCAGATCTAACAGCACAAAAACTCTATTAACAAAACTCTACAGACTGAAAAACACGGGGGGGGCTTAGAAGACCCGGACGGAGAGATGCGAGGAAGAACATCGAAAAAGCAAAGTTCAGAAGAATAAAGATGACGAAGGAGCGCCAATAAAGCAGCAGCAGCCAATCAGGCTAATTGAAAGACTGCTTCTCTTCCTGTGTGTTTTTTTTTGGGGGGGGGGGACCTGACGCAGCAAACACTCCCTCCAGACTCATCCACTTTGCAAATGTAATGAAATCATTTCAGGAGAGGATGGAGGCCTGGCTGGTCTGGCTCCATTAGGCCCCGTATTAATACTGAAACCACCACGCACACACGGACCCACACCCGTGCTCCAATAAGTAATGAGTGTGTAGGGAGAGTGGAGCACTGAGAGGTTTTATTCACCGAGGGATTGAGCCGTTTGTCTAAATCACAGCAGCTTTCTGTAGCTCAGCAACTTCTTCACCAGTTCTGAGTATAAAAAAAAGCCAAATCCTTTAAATCCTCCTAATTTAAGACACCATGTGGTTAAACAGGCCGCACTGAAAGAAATCAATACTTTAAGTCAAAAGGTTATTATCATTTCATGAGTCTGAGTTTAATCAGCAGTTTAATAAGGAGCACAGGAAGCGGTTAGGATGCGGTAGAGCCGGCCGTCTAACCCCCGCTGAGGGATAACATGGGGGCCTCTGACACTAACTGGTCTGCATACTTATTAACTAAAGTGCAGAGCGATTCTGCGCGGCTTAATGATTGCAGTGGCCATAAAATATCTCGTCTAAAACAAATGCATTTCTGTCACAGAGTCGTTGCGGTCATTAGAGGCAGCAGGAATAATCTGCAGCTGAGAGGCACTGCAGCACTGACTGCTGTCATCAGCCAGCAACAACCGCTG
>NW_024038088.1:67500-97500 GCF_016077235.1 Cyprinodon tularosa
CAACCAAGCATCCATCCAACCATCCAACCATCAAACCAACCATTCAACCAAGCACCTATCCAACCATCCAACCAACCAACCAACCAAGCACCTATCCAACCAACCAAGCACCCATCCAACCAACCAAGCACCCATCCAACCATTCAACCAACCAACCAACCATCCAACCAACCAACCAAGCACCTATCCAACCAACCAAGCATCCATCCAACCAACCAACCAAGCACCCATCCAACCAACCAAGCACCCATCCAACCAACCAACCAACCAACCAACCAACCAACCAACCAAGCACCTATCCAACCAACCAAGCATCCATCCAACCAACCAACCAACCAACCAAGCACCCATCCAACCAACCAACCAACCAAGCATCCATCCATCCAACCAACCAACCAAGCACCCATCCAACCAACCAACCAACCAAGCATCCATCCAACCAACCAACCAACCAAGCACCCATCCAACCAACCAAGCACCCATCCAACCATTCAACCAACCAACCAACCAACCAACCAACCAACCAAGCACCCATCCAACCAACCAACCAACCAAGCACCCATCCAACCATTCAACCATCCAACCAACCATTCAACCAAGCACCTATCCAACCAACCAACCATCCAACCAACCAACCATCCAACCATCAAACCAACCATTCAACCAAGCACCTATCCAACCAACCAACCAACCAACTAACCAACCAACCAACCAACCAACCAACCAACCATCCAACCAACCAATCACCCATCCAACCATCAAACCAACCATTCAACCAAGCACCTATCCAACCAACCAACCAACCAACCAACCAACCAACCAACCAACCATCCAACCAACCAACCAAGCACCCATCCAACCATTCAACCATCCAACCAACCATTCAACCAAGCACCTATCCAACCAACCAACCAACCAAACAACCAACCAACCAACCAACCAACCAACCATCCAACCATCAAACCAACCATTCAACCAAGCACCTATCCAACCAACCAACCAACCAACCAACCAACCAACCAACCAACCAACCAACCAAACAACCAACCAACCAACCAACCAAACAACCAACCAACCAACCAACCAACCAAGCACCCATCCAACCATTCAACCATCCAACCAACCATTCAACCAAGCACCTATCCAACCAACCAACCAACCAACCAACCAACCAACCAACCAACCAACCAACCAACCAACCAACCAACCAACCAACCAAGCACCTATCCAACCAACCAACCAACCAACCATCCAACCAATCCAACCAACCAACCAACCAACCAACCAACCAACCATCCAACCAACCAACCAACCAACCAACCACTGACGTTAGCTTCTACCCAGGCAGGTATGGAGGTATCAGTTCAGGAATTAAAGCCACCTAAGGTTTGTGTTTGTGCTGCTGTTACGCCATGTTGAAATATCTGATCATCATTTAGCTGCAGGGACGGGGAATTAGAAATAAAAAATAAAATAAAGTAATGGAAGCTTAATCCAGACCAGATTACTGCAGATAATGATGTGGTGTCAGCCGGCTCAGAGCTGAAGCTGTGGTGGGAGTAAAGCATGCCTGATGTGCAGCGCAGGTAAACTAAAGCTGGCCTTTGTTTGCACTGTTAGGTAATTATTTCCCATCTTTTGTGTTTCAGTCAGTGGAGCCGTCCTTTCACTCGTCGCCTTTGTGTTTTTAATCTGAGAGCGGTTCAGCCCCAGTGGACCGGGAGTAAAACATGTGGGCTGAACACACCAGACAAATGAACATTTCCATGGAATATTCAAAGGTTGCTTGTTTGGACGAGTCACGAGCTGAAAGCTGCTATGACTGTGTTCAAACAGGAAATTAATCCCAACGAGTAGAGAAGTGATTATCTAGAGCAAACATGATCAATTATTTAAAGAAAACATGAGCGTGATGTTTACAGAGCAGCCTGGACGCAGCAGCATGAGCTTCAAACATGGCGGACTTCCCCTTCCAGCAGACAAACCGTCCAGCCCCCTCCCACGCTGTCCCGGTCTGGACCATAGACGCAGAAATAAGAGTAGACCCCACATTGACTGTCGCAGCACAGAAACTATGGGCGCCATCTTGGTGAGGTCACCCTGCTACCCTAACCTGCTGCTTTCAGTAGAACAGAAGAAGGATGCTTCAGCACTGTGCATCTTATTTTGGTTTGAATCAACGGAGTGTTGACTTTGTGAAGCCATCAGAGCTTTGGAAGAATTATTTAGTAATGTTTATTCACTAATGTCTATAAGCAATATATTTTTCTCATAGTAGCTTCATCTGGTCTGTTCCTGTTTGGCTGTGACTCCATCCTGGAGAGAAATATCAGCTGTGCTGCTGCCATCAACACCTTTGTTTCTAGATGTTGGAGCTTGGCCTGTTTTCCAGTGTAGTCCTGTTTCTCTGACTGTGACTAACTGGATGTGCTCTCTTCATCCTCTGACATGGGAGCTGGCTCGGAGCTCGTCTGCCTGGCTGTGTGTTTCCTGGACGGGGCCGCCTGTGGAGCTGGTTGACAGTTGCCTTTTGTATCTATGCTTCTTTTTCTATGTCTGCTTCTGTCTCCTTGAACCCCAGTGGGCCTCAGCAGATGGCCGCTCACACTGAGCCTGGTTCTGCTGGAGGTTTCTTCCTGTTCAAAGGGAGTTTTTCCTCTCCACTGTCGCTACAAGCATGCTTAGTGTGAGGGATTGCTGAAGAGTCAATGAGTCGATGCAATCAGCTGGTTTTCCTTAGATAGAAAAGAATCAATCTGACTGGATGATCTGGTTGATCTGGATCTATAAAGTGACCTGAGATGACATGATGTGGATTGGAGCTATAGAAATAAACTGAATAGAAAATGTAATTAAATTATTTGATACAATGAGAAGATTTATTTGACAATGAAGTGAAAGATAACAAACATCTCCATTCTGCATCAAAAATGTACTTCCTGTTTGAACGGAGGGTTTGGTTTCTTCTTGTTCAGCTCCCTCTAGTGGTCTGGAGCGCTTCCGTCTTTTTCGAGCGGGTTTTCTGCCATATTTACTGTGTTTGTATTACTGTTTTTGTTCTTGTTTTTCGCCTGTCAATCATCTAATGCTGTTATTCCAATCATATATTAAGATTACTGAGAAATTTATTCTATATCAAGTTCTTTTATAGACTGATATAAATTTATTGTAGAAAATGTTTGGTTTTGATAAGATGGATTAATGCACAAAAGCTGTTAGAGTCAAAGTATTAGAAAATAAGTCAGAGATAAATGGTCTGAGCGTCTCTCAGCTCTGCTTATGTGGGTGATTTCACAGCCAGACGATCGTCATTATTATTCAGTTAAAACAGGAAATTAGCCAGAAACAAACACAGCAGGGCAGAAACAATTACCTACAGCTTTACTCCAAGATAAGACGGCCGCTGAGTCTTCATTTAAATACGTAACCAACGGAGACCAGAACCACGAGGTCATGACCCCTGCTAATCATTAGGACGGAGTGAGCATGAAGAACGACCACACAGGCACGACACGCCTAACTCTGCAGCGTTCGGATCAAAGTATTTTACTTTGATAGTCACCAGTATGGAGTTAAATTTGTTCCATTAGTGTTGCAAGCGAATAAAAAAGGTTTATTTATAGATATTTGAAAAGCAAAAAATGCAATCTACAAATGAAGCTATGAAAATGTTTTAATCATAAAAAGGTTTTAAGACAAAGTTGTTGTTTTTTTAGACTTTTTACAGATTGTACTTCTACATTTTTCTTTTCATATCTATTTTAAAAAATATTTTATATTTTCTTTTTTCTGTTCTTTAGTTAGATTTTTACAAACTACATTCCTTTCCAGAATGGGGGCGGGCTTTCCTCTGGAGAGAGAGCAAAGACGTATTTCTATTGGTCTGCGAGCGAGCGTTTGGATCAGGCTGGAAACCAAGAGAATCTGTGGATCCGTCAAATGCAGAAGGAAAATAAAGTAGAGAAAGTTTCCGAAAAATAGAAATTTGAAAAGAAATGTAGAAAATGTGAAAAATTTGTAGAACTAATATAGCTTCAATAATCAACATGTGAAAATATAAAATCTGTCATTTTAAAATATAAAATGTAAAAATATTAAATCTGTTCGGAGAAAACAGCTAAATAAGCAAAGTTTCATTTCTTGATTTCATTTTTATTATGTTTTAATTTACAAGATGTTTTTTGGATAATGGATATAATGATGGAGCAAAATTCACTCCATACAGCAGCATTTAAAGAAGCTGCAGGTGGAACAGAGAAAAGCTGCGTCCTGTAACGAGCTTCCTGCGCTCTGAGCAGGTGTGTTTACACAGCAGAGGCTTTAATGAGCCGAACACAACAGAGAGAATCAGATTAGTAATGAAATCATCAGACTGTCAACTTTCACCATATTTACTCATCACACCGTAGAAAGCAAAGCATAATTACGGTGGAGTCATTAGAGCAAACATGCTGCCCTCATCAGCTGATGATCTCAACCTGTCTGTGATTGGCTCTTTTATTCAACAGGTCACCGCGGTTACAGGTAACCCTGCGATCACCGGACCTGTGAGCAGGAAATGAGGCAGTAACCATGGTAACAACGTAGAAAACTTCAAGCGTCTGTGATCAGAGACGGCCTGAATACAGAGCCTTCCAGGCGTCTGAGCTTTGATTCTCAGCCTTTTTCAGGAAGGGGAGGGGCTTATAACCTTCACCTGACTGTCTGCTGCTGGGCGCGTCACCTGGAGGACAGGTTTGGGTTTAATGTGTTTGTGAGGTCCGGCTCAGATCAAAGGATGCAGGTTTTTAATACTGATACACAGAATTTACCACCAAACCACGACGTCCGCTGCAGATTTCCTCTGATTACACGATAAAAATGAATAATTGACGCCAAATGTTACACGGGTCTCAATGTCATGAGAAAATAAACTTTTATAAACAGATGCATCCAAACATGAGCCATAGAAAGCAGACAGATGGAGCATCAGGTGATCTGAAGGAGGAATGATAGAATCGGCCGATACCGAAATAAACGGTCCGTCTTTATAAGGTCAGACTTTCAGTGGAGGAGCAAAGAAAACATCTCATCACTGAGAGACTCAAAGAATGAAGCCTGACTGTGTGAATCAGCTCATAATAAAACCTCTACTCAGCAGAGAGCCAGCGGATCGATAACACGGTGAAACGCCGCTCTGATGGACAGCCTTTTTTTTCCCGCCTGTGAACCAAAAGACCTCGCAGAGGAACGTGAGGCTCTCTCTAAGGGTGAGAGGAAGGGTGTAGGCGCCACCAGAAGGTACTTCATTTTACTGAGACGTTGGTAATCTAGAGTGGGATCCCCCCCCAGTTATCCAGGTCGGCACCAGAGGAATGGTGTGCATATTGGAAACCAGTAAATTACCTGTAGATAATGGGAAAGGTTTTGCAGTTCTATGGTAGAAAAACAAAAGGCAAGGTTCCAGGGAAATGTCAACTGCCCAAGGAGACATTTTTGATCTAATGTTGCAATAGAAAAATGTTAAAGATAAGATAAACAAAGTTGAAGTTAGAGGCTAAAAAAGAAGGTAAGATAAGAAACTTGCAGATTTAAAGAAAAAAAACAGTTTAAAATGATGGATGAGAGGAGAGTTCAAAGAAACTCTGAGCTCCAGAGAGAAAAGGGTTAAAATAAGAAGTCAAAAAGGCAGAGTTTAAACCTGATACTAAACATATTTATACTTTATTATACATTAAACTTACACTATACTAAGTTATAATAATGAAGTTTAATTTCAACGGTGCTTTTAAAGAAACAAAACTCTAAATTTTTACAGGAAATTAATAAATTATAGCTAAAAATAAAAAAAAACGACAAAATTATTACAAAAAAAGTAAGTAGGGCATAAAATAAGGTGAAATTAAAAGTTTAAAACTGAAAAAACCTGTAAAATGGAGGAATTAACCTAAAGTTAAATTACTAAAAAAACTAAATTAAATTGTGAAAAGTATGTTGATGAGGAAAGTTTGTGACGAATGAAGTGGGGCGACTGATGAGACGACATTCCTTTCCTGAAAAGGCTTCTTTTTTTATATGGTAAAGATAAACAACTTTATTTATTTATTGTTTATTATTATTCATTAGAAACATTGAAACTCTTCCTTAAACTAATCATTGTTTTTTACTTCCTGCCCTTCAAACATGGACTCCCTGATCGGAGGAGTTCATCTACTTCTAGACAAAAGCTGAACAGATTCTCTGTCAGCAACACAGACCCAGGCTGAGTCACGTGCACGTGCACGTGACTCAGCGTGAGTCACGTGCACGCGCACGCCGACTGGGAATTTATTTATTTTATGGAATATTTACTGACAATTTATCGACAGCAGTTTTTGTTTATTTGATTCTGAATGAAAGGCTTTCCTTAGAGTTGATCCATTCTGCTGCAGCTAAACAGGAGTTTTTATTCTAACGGCATTTAACAGAAAATTAACTAAACCAATTCAAATTTAAGGATATAAAATAACTTCTCAAAAAGTTACATATAAATTAAAGATACTTAATTTTTTCTCTATTGAACAGTTTGAAGTTACGTTACAACCAGTTTGTTTGCAGCTCATCATGTCTTCATGTTACACACCACCTCCCTCCATCATCATCATCATCATCATCACTCCTCCCTCCCTCCCTCCCTCCAGCCAATCAGAAGGAGCAGAATGGGATTTAATATCAACTTAGAAATGAAACATTCAGAAGTTTCCTGTTTAGCTTCAACGTCTTCGTTTCCATTTTATAGCGTAAACATGCTGAACTTCTTTGTTTGTGAATGAAAATTTAAATGTAGAAAAATGAACAGATCTGTTAAGAGAATAAAAACTCAAAGATGTTTGAGGCGTAACTGAATGGAACCTACCGGACCGTGAAGTCGTAGGAGCAGGAGGCCAGCAGCGTCTGACTGAACGGAGAAAACTGGGGAGGAAACAATCCGGGTTACAACCGCATCATCTATTCATCATCTATTCATTCATCATCCATCCATCATTCATTCATTCATCATCCATTCATTCATCATCCACCCATCATTCATTCATCATTCATCCATCATTCATTCATTCATTCATTCATCCATCCATCATTCATTCATTCATTCATCCATCCATCATTCATTCATTCATCATCCACCCATCATTCATTCATTCATCATCCATTCATCATCCATCCATCATTCATTCATTCATCATCCACCCATCATTCATTCATTCATCATCCATTCATCATTCATCCATCATTCATTCATTCATTCATCCATCCATCATTCATTCATTCATCATCCACCCATCATTCATTAATTCATCATCCACCCATCATCTATTCATTCATCATCCACCCATCATCTATTCATTCATCATCCATTCATCATCCATCCATCATTCATTCATTCATCATCCACCCATCATTCATTCATTCATCATCCACGCATCATTCATTCATTCATCATTCATTCATTCATCATCCACCCATCATTCATTCATCATCCACCCATCATTCATTCATTCATCATCCATTCATCATTCATCCATCATTCATTCATTCATTCATCCATCCATCATTCATTCATTCATCATCCACCCATCATTCATTAATTCATCATCCACCCATCATCTATTCATTCATCATCCACCCATCATCTATTCATTCATCATCCATTCATCATCCATCCATCATTCATTCATTCATTCATCATCCACCCATCATTCATTCATTCATCATCCATTCATCATTCATCCATCATTCATCCATCCATCATTCATTCATTCATCATCCACCCATCATTCATTAATTCATCATCCACCCATCATCTATTCATTCATCATCCATTCATCATTCATTCATTCATCATCCATTCATCATTCATCCATCATTCATTCATTCATTCATCCATCCATCATTCATTCATTCATCATCCACCCATCATTCATTAATTCATCATCCACCCATCATCTATTCATTCATCATCCATTCATCATCCATCCATCATTCATTCATCATCCACCCATCATTCATTCATTCATCATCCATCCATCATTCATTCATTCATCATCCACCCATCATTCATTCATTCATCATCCATTCATCATTCATCCATCATTCATTCATTCATTCATCCATCCATCATTCATTAATTCATCATCCACCCATCATCTATTCATTCATCATCCACCCATCATCTATTCATTCATCATCCATTCATCATCCATCCATCATTCATTCATTCATCATCCACCCATCATTCATTCATTCATCATCCACGCATCATTCATTCATTCATCATTCATTCATCCATCCATCATTCATTCATTCATCATCCACCCATCATTCATTAATTCATCATCCATCCATCATCTATTCATTCATCATCCACCCATCATCTATTCATTCATCATCCATTCATCATCCATCCATCATTCATTCATTCATCATCCACCCATCATTCATTCATTCATCATCCACGCATCATTCATTCATTCATCATTCATTCATTCATCATCCACCCATCATTCATTCATCATCCACCCATCATTCATTCATTCATCATCCATTCATCATTCATCCATCATTCATTCATTCATTCATCCATCCATCATTCATTCATTCATCATCCACGCATCATTCATTCATTCATCCATTCCTCATCAGATTCCTTAGAAACGGTCAGTTTCTCTCAGGTATATTAAGCTCCTGGCGGTGTGGGCGGAGTCTCTGGTCTGTTCAGTGATTTTCAGACACAGAGAATCATCTCAGCAAACTAAGCAGTGAATTTGTTCTTCCTCCTCTCTGCTTCTGGCAGGTTCAGCTTCCTCATCAGCAGGTGGCACTGATCACAGACTGATGGACGATGTTTAGGGTGAAATCTATGTAGAAATTCATCCTCCTTCCTCCCAGCCGCCTCCAGGTCACCAAAGGTTACAGACAGAACCGTAAAATCAGAACCAACAGTCTTAGAACTGGATCCTGAACTTATTTTGGTTTTAGCAGAGGATGAAGCTCTGAGGGTGAGGGTGTAACCTGGGAGGTCAAAGGTTAGCAGAACCACCTCAGGACTAGAACTAAGAGGCTGTTTGGGTCTGGAACCTGCTGGTTGTTCCAGATCAGGGCGGCTCAGAGACACAGAGGAAGGACGGGGTTAACAGGACGGTGGCGACGTTCGGCTCTGGTTAGACTGGGCGGTCTTTACTGGGGGGCCTCAGAGAGCTTTGGTCTCAAAAGAGAGGCACAGCCAAGCCTGCAGCTGCCTCCCAGAACCTTCCAGAACCCAGAGACTTGGCTGGATCCAGTTTCCTGCTTAGATGGAGGTTCTGCTCCTCTGGTTCCTCCTCCAGCGAAGCCATGAGCCAATCAGCAGACAGATGGAGGAGGGCAGCAGGTTCTTTAGAGATGTTCCACCATGAAGCGGAGGAACTGGAGCCGACCAGCTCCTGATTGGAGGAGGGGTGACGATCCGGGCTGGTAATGCAGTCACCAGTTCCCCCCCCCTCCCTGCTGGACCAGCAGCAGGACACTGATCCCTTCACGCCGTCTAACGGCGGTGATGAGTCGTCTCCATCGATCGGCGATGCCTGCCTCCCTTCAGGGCGACCCAGCTGAAGCAGCGCTTCTATTCCCCTCTGAGCATCAAGCGGTCAGTCAGCCGCTGCCATGCAGATAATTGGATTCTAGATTCTGCAGTGAACACAGAGCATTTACCCCCCCCACCGTGTGTTCCTATTAGGTCCATTAAAATGGCGGTTTGATGCCGTCAGGACAAACAGAACGTCACTCAGGTCTGATCAGAGAAACAGTTTAGGATCAGACCCTGAACTGCAAAAACTTTACAGCTAGATTAGTTTTTTTTTTATTGAGGAGGAAAGTGAGACACAAAAATATTAACATTTAAAATAAGAACAATTGCATTTTCTCATTTAAGCTGCATATTATCGAATTTTCTAATTTTAAGAGTAAAAATACTCGTTCCATTAATAAATTATTACACTTTCCTGCTTAAAGTAAAGGCAAATACACTTCATTTAAGAAATATTTAGTTATTTCTAGATTGTTTTTGATTTTTCCAGCCATTGGAACCAGTAACACCAGCACAGTCCTCCACCTACCTTGACCCTGCGGACGGCGTAGGTGTGTCCCAGCAGGCGGCTGACGGGTTGTCGGACGTTCCTCAGGTCCCAAACGCACACGCTGCAGTCCACAGAACCGGTGGCCAACAGATTCTGCTCAGATAAATATCCAGAAATACGTCAAAGGTTCAAAGAAAACCATTTCAATCCAATGATTTGATCACTGCTGGACTTTATGGAACGGAAATGTTCGTTTACGGTCTGGAAAGCTGCACTAAAACTAATTTTAGTATCGTTTTAATATCGCTGAATAAAGCTGATCAAGTCTAAAATAAATAAATAAAATAATTTGATGGCAGTAAGTCAGAGAAACGTCCTCCTACTCTTATTCAAAAATAAAATAAATGAAGTTGGTCCAGCTGGATGAAGGAGGGTTGATAGATGCTCACCTGGTCATATTTACACCAATCACAGCTCAGGATCTCCGCTTTGTGAGCAGGGACAGCCAATCGGCACAGGGCGGCCTTAACATCCCAAACTCTGAGCGTCCCGTCTCCTGAAACAAGCGTACAGCAGAAGTTTACCCAGAATGCACTGTGAGAACGCAGCCAAACAGATAGCAGCTGGGTCCTCTGGGAATGGGACAGATCCAGAGAAGATCTGGTCTGGAATGGATGTCAGGGCCGGAACGGGACAGAGGAGAATAGAGCATAGATCACAGCTTCTATAAAGCATGGAAAATAATCAACATAAATGAGGATTAATTAAAGGATACGGATTTAAAAGAGAAAAAGAAAGAAAATAAACAGTTTCTCATAGAGTTATGGCGCCATGCATCTAGATTCAATCAGTCCAACTAGATCACCTGCTCAGATTAAAGGTTCAAAGCTGATTGGATCCGACTTTACTGGATGAGACAGCAAACACTGACTGTTCAGCAATCCCTCACACTGAGCATGCATGCAGCGAGTGTGGAGAGGAAACCTGCAGCAGAACCAGGCTCAGTACGACCTATGCAGACGATCTGGTTTGAAAGTATAAATCTCCACCTTAAGGACAACATCTACCTAAAACACTGAAGGAATTTCCTTTCAACACAGTTGGGGTCAGGAATGAGGAGTGTCTGGGTCAGAACCAGCTGGAGGAAAAAAGGTCAACAATGTCACTAGCAGGACAATAGCAACACTTTTATAAACTACATCCATCACAGAGCAAAGCCTGAAGCCTAAACTCAGATCTAACTGAGCTGCATTTAAGAGTAGAAAGAAAACTGCTTGATTTTCACCCCCCCCCCCTCATTCAGACTCTCAGAAATGCTTCTGGTTTCACAGAGTCCTCCAGCTCCAGTGGATGAGTGGGGGGGCTGCAGTGTTTCCTTTGCAGCAGCAGCTGAAACCATGAAGGGGGGGGGCTAACCGTCTCAGATCAGCGATGATGGAGAAAACTGAGCCTGATCTGCTAATGAAGCACAGAAAGCAGCTCCAACAGTCACACCTTTAACCTGAGAACACATTTTATATCACTGATATACACTATATTGCCAAAAGTATTTGCTCACCCATCCAAATTATTGGAATCAGGTGTTCCAATCACTTCCATGGCCACAGGTGTATAAATTCAAGCACCTAGGCATGAAGACTGTTTTTACAAACATTTGTGAAAGAATGGGTCGCTCTCAGGAGCTCAGTGAATTCCAGCGTGGAACTGTGATAGGATGCCACCTGTGCAACAAATCCAGTCGTGAAATTTCCTCGCTCCTAAATATTCCACAGTCAACTGTCAGCTGTATTATAAGAAAATGGAAGTGTTTGGGAACGACAGCAACTCAGCCACGAAGTGGTAGGCCACGTAAACTGACGGAGCGGGGTCAGCGGATGCTGACGCGCATAGTGCGAAGAGGTCGCCAACTTTCTGCAGAGTCAATCACTACAGACCTCCAAACTTCATGTGGCCTTCAGATTAGCTCAAGAACAGTGCGCAGAGAGCTTCATGGAATGGGTTTCCATGGTCGAGCAGCTGCATCCAAGCCATACATCACCAAGTGCAATGCAAAGCGTCGGATGCGGTGGTGTACAGCACGCCGCCACTGGACTCTAGAGCAGTGGAGACGCGTTCTCTGGAGTGACGAATCGCGCTTCTCCATCTGGCAATCTGATGGACGGGTCTGGGTTTGGCGGTTGCCAGGAGAACGGTACTTGTCTGACTGCATTGTGCCAAGTGTAAAGTTTGGTGGAGGGGGGATTATGGTGTGAGGTTGTTTTTCAGGAGCTGGGCTTGGCCCCTTAGTTCCAGTGAAAGGAACTCTGAATGCTTCAGCATACCAAGACATTTTGGACAATTCCATGCTCCCAACTTTGTGGGAACAGTTTGGAGCTGGCCCCTTCCTCTTCCAACATGACTGTGCACCAGTGCACAAAGCAAGGTCCATAAAGACATGGATGACAGAGTCTGGTGTGGATGAACTTGACTGGCCTGCACAGAGTCCTGACCTCAACCCGATAGAACACCTTTGGGATGAATTAGAGCGGAGACTGAGAGCCAGGCCTTCTCGTCCAACATCAGTGTGCGACCTCACAAATGCGCTTCTGGAAGAATGGTCAAAAATTCCCATAAACACACTCCTAAACCTTGTGGACAGCCTTCCCAGAAGAGTTGAAGCTGTTCTAGCTGCAAAGGGTGGACCGACGTCATATTGAACCCTATGGATTAGGAACGGGATGTCACTTAAGCTCATATGTGAGTCAAGGCAGGTGAGCAAATACTTTTGGCAATATAGTGTATGTAGGTAGACATTTACTACCACCATAACCATTAACCATTACCAGATCATCCCTGACCATTAACCATTACCAGATCATCCCTGACCATTAACCATTACCAGATCATCCCTGACCATAACCATTAACCATTACCAGATCATCCCTGACCATTAACCATTACCAGATCATCCCTGACCATTAACCATTAACCATTACCAGATCATCCCTGACCATTAACCATTACCAGATCATCCCTGACCATAACCATTAACCATTACCAGATCATCCCTGACCATTAACCATTACCAGATCATCCCTGACCATAACCATTAACCATTACCAGATCATCCCTGACCATTAACCATTACCAGATCATCCCTGACCATTAACCATTACCAGATCATCCCTGACCATAACCATTAACCATTACCAGATCATCCCTGACCATTAACCATTACCAGATCATCCCTGACCATAACCATTAACCATTACCAGATCATCCCTGACCATTAACCATTAACCATTACCAGATCATCCCTGACCATAACCATTAACCATTACCAGATCATCCCTGACCATTAACCATTACCAGATCATCCCTGACCATAACCATTAACCATTACCAGATCATCCCTGACCATTAACCATTACCAGATCATCCCTGACCATTAACCATTACCAGATCATCCCTGACCATAACCATTAACCATTACCAGATCATCCCTGACCATTAACCATTACCAGATCATCCCTGACCATAACCATTAACCATTACCAGATCATCCCTGACCATTAACCATTAACCATTACCAGATCATCCCTGACCATTAACCATTACCAGATCATCCCTGACCATAACCATTAACCATTACCAGATCATCCCTGACCATTAACCATTACCAGATCATCCCTGACCATTAACCATTACCAGATCATCCCTGACCATAACCATTAACCATTACCAGATCATCCCTGACCATTAACCATTACCAGATCATCCCTGACCATTAACCATTACCAGATCATCCCTGACCATAACCAAATTTCCCCTTTCCAGTTCATCCCTGAAAACCCTTAACCCTTAACCAAAACTAGGGTCATCCCCTGAAAAAATTTAAAACCCCTTTACTAGAAACACCCTGACCATAACCCTTAACCATTAAACCAAATTTATCCCGAAACCCTTAACCATTTACCAAAAATTTATCCCTGACCATAAAACCCTAACCCTTACCCCCTTTATCCCTGACCATTAAAAACCCTTACCAGAACATCCCCCGACCATTTAAATCATTTAAACCCTTTACCAAATCATCCCCGACCATTAACCATTAACCATTACTAGAAACACCCTGACCATTAACCTTTTAAACCCTTACCAGAACAACCCGACCATTAACCATACCCAAACTTCCTGACCATTTTAAACCCTTACCAGAAACATCCCCGACCAAATTTAAAATTAACCCTTCCAGATCATCCCCGACCATTAACCAATTAAACCCTTACCAGATCATCCCTTTACCATTAACCATTAACCATTTCTAGATCACCCCCGACCAAATTTAAACCCTTAACCATTACCAGATTTATCCCTTTACCATTAAAACCCTTAACCAATTTCTAGATCTTTTTTGACCATTAACCCATTAACCATTACTAAATCATTTCCCCGACCAAATTAAAATATTTTAAAAAATTACTAATCCTCCCTGGGCCATTTAAAACCCCTACCAAAATCATCCCTGACCAATTAAAACCCTTAAAACCAACACGCCGGATCAGCCCCGATCAAATTTCTATAATCTTGTTGGACATTTTTTGCCCCGCCCGTAAAAGCAGTTTAAAAAACCTTCAGTAAAGCTAAATGTGAACCATCCTTTTAAAAAAAAAAGCCCCCCAAAAGTGAAAAGGGAGAGGGCACAGACATTGTTTACTATTGTTTTTTGCCTGCAGACGCAGGGGGAAAAAGGGACCAGCACCATTGTGACTGATGTAAAAGGGGACAGAAATTGGAAATGATGGTTTTTGAGGACCTGAGGACCATCAGCCTCTGTCCCTGAGAGGACAGAGACTCTCTGCAGGCCTGCATGCCCTTTTTCTTAGGTTCTTGCAGCTCTTTTTCTGTAAACTTATCTTAAAGGGTTGAGGGAAAAGAAAAAAATGGGGATTTAAAAAATTCAGGAATAAATTTAAAAACCCCACAGTAAACAGTTCTTCCCCAAAATTTTAATGTTTCCATCTCAAAACCTGGGGGCTTTTGTCCCCGGTTTTAAAAGCTAAGATCCCGCTCCAGGGGGTTGGTTTAGAGGACCCCTGTGCTGGCTGAAACCCCCTCCATCAGGGGCAGTCCCGTCAATTTCCCGTCCCCAATCCCCTCCCGGGTTTGGGGTTTTTTCCGTTTTCCTCCATATCTGGGATTTCAAAACCGGTTTTTTTTATTTTAATATTCAAGGCAGTTGGGGGGGCACAGGTTAGGGTGAGGTGAAGAAAACAGGCCCTTTTAAAGGGGGGGGCTGAAAAAATGCCCTTTAAAACCCGAAAGAGCAGGGTCACCACCTTCACAGCTTATCTTCTCCAACACGTGAATATTCTACAAGACATTCACTGGGGGGGGGGGGGGGGGGGGGGGAACAGCATCTAACATCATAAACTATGCAGATAGCAACAAGCAGCAGATCTGGATGGAAACAAAACAGAGACCCAGAGATTGGCTGGGTCCATCCATCCATCATCCATCCATCCATCCATCCATCCTTGGATTTTTGCCAGTTCTGATTCAGCCGGTGATCAATAACTGATGAATGGCGTGCTTTCACTGGTTAGTGGTGCACTGGTTAGTGCGGACGGCCCATGTACAGAGCGATAGTCCTCGAGGAAAGGGACCAGATCAAAGCAGCGTCTGTGACTCTGACCTTTCCCAGATTCTTCCTCTGGAGAGCAGGGAAAGTCTTCAACCGGCCGCTGGGTCTCGTGAGCTCTGGCACAGAGGCCCATGTGACGCTGGGATCTGATAGTTGATTTTAGTTTTCTTTGTTTTAATCAGCCTCAAATCAAAGAGAACATCTGGTGTCTGATCCACACGGTGCCGATGGCCGTCACTGTCACCGCCGCAGGACATCAACACAACTCTGCTGCTCCACACAATCATCTGACCCAGAAGGACCATTTAGTTTTTATTTATTTAACCTTTATTTTACCAGGAAGTCCCTTCAGATAGAATCTGTTTTTCCAGGGAGACCTGACCATCAAACTGCTGGTTCATCAACGCTCGCTCCCTAAAGGTCGCATATTGACGACTGGAAAAGTCTCCGGTGCATCAGAGACGGACGCTGACTATAAAAAAGACTAAAAGTGCTTAAATCTACAATATTATTTAATGTTTATCGTGGAGCAAATGTCACAAAGCAGCAGGAGGTGAGGGAGGAGCAGTGGACGCTCCCACCGCTTTACCGCCCTTCAAGTTTAGCTTTGGCTGGATGGATGAAATTATAGAAACATGATAAAGGAATGGGGCTGCTCAGTGACGCAGGGGGGGGCACCGCTGCTGAGACCTAGAAGGTTCTGGCTACGCTAACTAGCTTCTCTAGATCCTCCTTAGGTGTGAGTGAATGGTTGTTTGTCTCTGTGCTGCCCTGCAATGGACTGGAGACCTGTCCAAGATGGACCCCTCTCTCTGTCAAGGATGGACCCCTCTCTCTGTCCAGGATGGACCCCTCTCTCTGTCCAGGATGGACCCCTCTCTCTGTCCCAAGATGGACCCCCCTCTCTGTCCAAGATGGACCCCTCTCTCTGTCCAGGATGGACCCCTCTCTCTGTCCAGGATGGACCCCTCTCTCTGTCCCAAGATGGACCCCCCTCTCTGTCCAAGATGGACCCCTCTCTCTGTCCAGGATGGACCCCTCCTCTCTGTCCAAGATGGACCCCTCTCTCTGTCCAGGATGGACCCCTCTCTGTCCAAGATGGACCCCTCTCTCTGTCCAGGATGGACCCCTCCTCTCTGTCCAAGATGGACCCCTCTCTCTGTCCAGGATGGACCCCTCTCTCTGTCCAGGATGGACCCCTCTCTCTGTCCAAGATGGACCCCTCTCTCTGTCCAGGATGGACCCCTCTCTCTGTCCAAGATGGACCCCTCTCTCTGTCCAGGATGGACCCCTCCTCTCTGTCCAAGATGGACCCCTCTCTCTGTCCAGGATGGACCCCTCTCTCTGTCCAGGATGGACCCCTCTCTCTGTCAAGGATGGACCCCTCTCTCTGTCCAGGATGGACCCCTCCCCCCCTCTCTGTCCAAGATGGACCCCCCCTCTCTGTCCAAGATGGACCCCTCTCTCTGTCCAGGATGGACCCCTCCCCCCCTCTCTGTCCAAGATGGACCCCCCCTCTCTGTCCAAGATGGACCCCTCTCTCTGTCCAGGATGGACCCCTCTCTCTGTCCAGGATGGACCCCTCCCCCCCTCTCTGTCCAAGATGGACCCCCCCTCTCTGTCCAAGATGGACCCCTCTCTCTGTCAAGGATGGACCCCTCTCTCTGTCCAGGATGGACCCCTCCCCCCCTCTCTGTCCAAGATGGACCCCCCCTCTCTGTCCAAGATGGACCCCTCTCTCTGTCCAAGATGGACCCCTCCTCTCTGTCCAAGATGGACCCCTCTCTCTGTCAAGGATGGACCCCTCTCTCTGTCCAGGATGGACCCCTCTCTCTGTCCAGGATGGACCCCTCCCCCCCTCTCTGTCCAGGATGGACCCCCCCTCTCTGTCCAAGATGGACCCCTCTCTCTGTCCAGGATGGACCCCCCCTCTCTGTCCAAGATGGACCCCTCTCTCTGTCCAGGATGGACCCCTCTCTCTGTCCAGGATGGACCCCTCTCTCTGTCCAGGATGGACCCCTCCCCCCCCTCTCTGTCCAGGATGGACCCCTCCTCTCTGTCCAAGATGGACCCCTCTCTCTGTCCAGGATGGACCCCTCTCTCTGTCCAGGATGGACCCCTCTCTCTGTCCAGGATGGACCCCTCCCCCCCTCTCTGTCCAAGATGGACCCCTCTCTCTGTCCAGGATGGACCCCTCTCTCTGTCCAGGATGGACCCCTCTCTCTGTCCAGGATGGACCCCTCCCCCCCTCTCTGTCCAGGATGGACCCCTCTCTCTGTCCAGGATGGACCCCTCTCTCTGTCCAGGATGGACCCCTCCCCCTCTCTCTGTCCAGGATGGACCCCTCTCTCTGTCCAGGATGGACCCCTCCTCTCTGTCCAGGATGGACCCCTCCCCCTCTCTCTGTCCAGGATGGACCCCTCTCTCTGTCCAGGATGGACCCCTCTCTCTGTCCAGGATGGACCCCTCCCCCTCTCTCTGTCCAAGATTGACCCCTCTCTCTGTCCAGGATGGACCCCTCCCCCTCTCTCTGTCCAGGATGGACCCCTCCTCTCTGTCCAAGATGGACCCCCCCTCTCTGTCCAAGATGGACCCCTCTCTCTGTCCAGGATGGACCCCTCTCTCTGTCCAGGATGGACCCCTCCCCCTCTCTCTGTCCAGGATGGACCCCTCCTCTCTGTCCAGGATGGACCCCCTCCTCTCTGTCCAAGATGGACCCCCCCTCTCTGTCCAAGATGGACCCCCTCCCCTCTATCCAAGATGGACCCCCCCCTCTCTGTCCAAGATGGACCCCCCCTCTCTGTCCAGGATGGACCCCCTCCTCTCTGTCCAAGATGGACACCCCCTCTCTGTCCAAGATGGACCCCTCTCTCTGTCCAGGATGGACCCCTCTCTCTGTCCAAGATGGACCCCCTCCTCTCTGTCCAAGATGGACCCCCCCTCTCTGTCCAGGATGGACCCCCTCCTCTCTGTCCAAGATGGACCCCCCCTCTCTGTCCAAGATGGACCCCTCTCTCTGTCCAAGATGGACCCCCTCCTCTCTGTCCAAGATGGACCCCCCCCTCTCTGTCCAAGATGGACCCCTCTCTCTGTCCAGGATGGACCCCTCTCTCTGTCCAAGATGGACCCCCTCCTCTCTGTCCAAGATGGACCCCCCCCTCTCTGTCCAGGATGGACCCCTCTCTCTGTCCAAGATGGACCCCCTCCTCTCTGTCCAAGATGGACCCCCTCCTCTCTGTCCAAGATGGACCCCCCCTCTCTGTCCAAGATGGACCCCTCTCTCTGTCCAGGATGGACCCCTCTCTCTGTCCAAGATGGACCCCCTCCTCTCTGTCCAAGATGGACCCCCCCTCTCTGTCCAAGATGGACCCCTCTCTCTGTCCAGGATGGACCCCCTCCTCTCTGTCCAAGATGGACCCCCCCTCTCTGTCCAAGATGGATCCCCTCCTCTCTGTCCAAGATGGACCCCCCCTCTCTGTCCAAGATGGACCCCTCTCTCTGTCCAGGATGGACCCCTCTCTCTGTCCAAGATGGACCCCCTCCTCTCTGTCCAAGATGGACCCCCCCCTCTCTGTCCAAGATGGACCCCCTCTCTGTCCAAGATGGACCCCCTCCTCTCTGTCCAAGATGGACCCCCCCTCTGTCCAAGATGGACCCCCCCTCTCTGTCCAGGATGGACCCCTCTCTCTGTCCAGGATGGACCCCTCCCCCTCTCTCTGTCCAGGATGGACCCCTCCTCTCTGTCCAAGATGGACCCCCCCTCTCTGTCCAAGATGGACCCCTCTCTCTGTCCAGGATGGACCCCTCTCTCTGTCCAGGATGGACCCCTCCCCCCCTCTCTGTCCAAGATGGACCCCTCTCTCTGTCCAGGATGGACCCCCTCTCTCTGTCCAGGATGGACCCCTCCCCCTCTCTCTGTCCAGGATGGACCCCTCTCTCTGTCCAGGATGGACCCCACTCTCTGTCCAGGATGGACCCCTCTCTCTGTCCAGGATGGACCCCTCTCTCTGTCCAAGATGGACCCCCCCTCTCTGTCCAAGATGGACCCCTCTCTCTGTCCAGGATGGACCCCCTCCTCTCTGTCCAAGATGGACCCCCCCTCTCTGTCCAAGATGGACCCCCTCCCCTCTATCCAAGATGGACCCCCCCTCTCTGTCCAAGATGGACCCCCCCTCTCTGTCCAGGATGGACCCCCTCCTCTCTGTCCAAGATGGACCCCCCCCTCTCTGTCCAAGATGGACCCCTCTCTCTGTCCAGGATGGACCCCCCTCCTCTCTGTCCAAGATGGACCCCCCCTCTCTGTCCAAGATGGATCCCCTCCTCTCTGTCCAAGATGGACCCCCCCTCTCTGTCCAAGATGGACCCCTCTCTCTGTCGAGGATGGACCCCTCTCTCTGTCCAAGATGGACCCCCTCCTCTCTGTCCAAGATGGACCCCCCCCTCTCTGTCCAAGATGGACCCCCTCTCTGTCCAAGATGGACCCCCTCCTCTCTGTCCAGGATGGACCCCTCCTCTCTGTCCAGGATGGACCCCCCCCTCTCTGTCCAAGATGGACCCCCTCCTCTCTGTCCAAGATGGACCCCCCCCTCTCTGTCCAAGATGGACCCCCCTCTCTCTGTCCAAGATGGACCCCTCTCTCTGTCCAGGATGGACCCCTCCCCCCCTCTCTGTCCAAGATGGACCCCTCTCTCTGTCCAGGATGGACCCCTCCTCTCTGTCCAAGATGGACCCCCTCCTCTCTGTCCAAGATGGACCCCCTCTCTGTCCAAGATGGACCCCCTCCTCTCTGTCCAGGATGGACCCCTCCTCTCTGTCCAGGATGGACCCCCTCTCTCTGTCCAAGATGGACCCCCCTCTCTGTCCAAGATGGACCCCCCTCTCTCTGTCCAAGATGGACCCCCTCCTCTCTGTCCAAGATGGACCCCCCCCTCTCTGTCCAAGATGGACCCCCTCTCTCTGTCCAAGATGGACCCCTCTCTCTGTCCAGGATGGACCCCTCCCCCCCTCTCTGTCCAAGATGGACCCCTCTCTCTGTCCAGGATGGACCCCTCCTCTCTGTCCAAGATGGACCCCCTCCTCTCTGTCCAAGATGGACCCCCTCTCTGTCCAAGATGGACCCCTCTCTCTGTCCAAGATGGACCCCCTCCTCTCTGTCCAGGATGGACCCCCTCTCTCTGTCCAAGATGGACCCCCCTCTCTGTCCAAGATGGACCCCCCTCTCTCTGTCCAAGATGGACCCCCCCTTCTCTCTGTCCAAGATGGACCCCCTCCTCTCTGTCCAGGATGGACCCCTCCTCTCTGTCCAGGATGGACCCCCCCTCTCTGTCCAAGATGGACCCCCTCCCCTCTATCCAAGATGGACCCCCTCCCCTCTATCCAAGATGGACCCCCCCTCTCTGTCCAAGATGGACCCCCCCTCTCTGTCCAGGATGGACCCCTCTCTCTGTCCAAGATGGACCCCCTCCTCTCTGTCCAAGATGGACCCCCCCTCTCTGTCCAGGATGGACCCCCCCTCTCTGTCCAAGATGGACCCCTCTCTCTGTCCAGGATGGACCCCTCTCTCTGTCCAAGATGGACCCCCTCCTCTCTGTCCAAGATGGACCCCCCCCTCTCTGTCCAAGATGGACCCCTCTCTCTGTCCAAGATGGACCCCCTCCTCTCTGTCCAAGATGGACCCCCCCCTCTCTGTCCAGGATGGACCCCCCCTCTCTGTCCAAGATGGACCCCCTCTCTCTGTCCAGGATGGACCCCCTCTCTCTGTCCAAGATGGACCCCCTCCTCTCTGTCCAAGATGGACCCCCCCTCTCTGTCCAGGATGGACCCCCCCTCTCTGTCCAGGATGGACCCCTCTCTCTGTCCAAGATGGACCCCCTCCTCTCTGTCCAAGATGGACCCCCCTCTCTGTCCAAGATGGACCCCCCCTCTCTGTCCAAGATGGACCCCTCTCTCTGTCCAGATGGACCCCTCTCTCTGTCCAAGATGGACCCCCTCCTCTCTGTCCAAGATGGACCCCCTCCTCTCTGTCCAAGATGGACCCCTCTCTCTGTCCAGGATGGACCCCCTCTCTCTGTCCAAGATGGACCCCCTCCTCTCTGTCCAGGATGGACCCCCTCCTCTCTGTCCAAGATGGACCCCCCTCTCTGTCCAAGATGGACCCCTCTCTCTGTCCAGGATGGACCCCCTCCTCTCTGTCCAAGATGGACCCCCCTCTCTGTCCAAGATGGATCCCCTCCTCTCTGTCCAAGATGGACCCCCCCTCTCTGTCCAAGATGGACCCCCTCTCTCTGTCCAGGATGGACCCCTCTCTCTGTCCAAGATGGACCCCCGCCTCTCTGTCCAAGATGGACCCCCCCCTCTCTCTCCAAGATGGACCCCCTCTCTGTCCAAGATGGACCCCCTCCTCTCTGTCCAGGATGGACCCCTCCTCTCTGTCCAGGATGGACCCCCCCTCTCTGTCCAAGATGGACCCCCTCCTCTCTGTCCAAGATGGACCCCCCTCTCTGTCCAAGATGGACCCCCTCCTCTCTGTCCAAGATGGACCCCCTCTCTCTGTCCAGGATGGACCCTCCCCCCCTCTCTGTCCAAGATGGACCCCCCCTCTCTGTCCAAGATGGACCCCCTCTCTCTGTCCAAGATGGACCCCTCTCTCTGTCCAAGATGGACCCCCTCCTCTCTGTCCAAGATGGACCCCCCCCACTCTGTCCAAGATGGACCCCCCACTCTCTGTCCAAGATGGACCCCTCTCTCTGTCCAGGATGGACCCCTCCCCCCCTCTCTGTCCAAGATGGACCCCCTCCTCTCTGTCCAGGATGGACCCCTCCTCTCTGTCCAAGATGGACCCCCTCCTCTCTGTCCAAGATGGACCCCTCTCTCTGTCCAAGATGGACCCCCTCCTCTCTGTCCAGGATGGACCCCTCCTCTCTGTCCAGGATGGACCCCCTCTCTCTGTCCAAGATGGACCCCCTCTCTCTGTCCAAGATGGACCCCCCTCTCTCTGTCCAAGATGGACCCCCTCCTCTCTGTCCAAGATGGACCCCCCCTCTCTGTCCAAGATGGACCCCCTCTCTCTGTCCAAGATGGACCCCTCTCTCTGTCCAGGATGGACCCCTCCCCCCCTCTCTGTCCAAGATGGACCCCTCTCTCTGTCCAGGATGGACCCCTCCTCTCTGTCCAAGATGGACCCCCCTCCTCTCTGTCCAAGATGGACCCCCTCTCTGTCCAAGATGGACCCCCTCTCTCTGTCCAAGATGGACCCCCTCCTCTCTGTCCAGGATGGACCCCCTCCTCTCTGTCCAGGATGGACCCCCTCTCTCTGTCCAAGATGGACCCCCCTCTCTGTCCAAGATGGACCCCCCTCTCTCTGTCCAAGATGGACCCCCCCTTCTCTCTGTCCAAGATGGACCCCCCCCTCTGTCCAAGATGGACCCCCCCTCTCTGTCCAAGATGGACCCCCCCCTCTCTGTCCAAGATGGACCCCCCTCTCTCTGTCCAAGATGGACCCCCCTCTCTGTCCAAGATGGACCCCCTCTCTCTGTCCAAGATGGACCCCCTCCTCTCTGTCCAGGATGGACCCCTCCTCTCTGTCCAGGATGGACCCCCCCTCTCTGTCCAAGATGGACCCCCCTCCCTCTATCCAAGATGGACCCCCTCCCCTCTATCCAAGATGGACCCCCCCTCTCTGTCCAAGATGGACCCCCCCTCTCTGTCCAGGATGGACCCCCTCTCTCTGTCCAAGATGGACCCCCTCCTCTCTGTCCAAGATGGACCCCCCCTCTCTGTCCAGGATGGACCCCCCCTCTCTGTCCAAGATGGACCCCTCTCTCTGTCCAGGATGGACCCCCTCTCTCTGTCCAAGATGGACCCCCTCCTCTCTGTCCAAGATGGACCCCCCCCTCTCTGTCCAAGATGGACCCCTCTCTCTGTCCAAGATGGACCCCCTCCTCTCTGTCCAAGATGGACCCCCCCCTCTCTGTCCAGGATGGACCCCCCCTCTCTGTCCAAGATGGACCCCTCTCTCTGTCCAGATGGACCCCTCTCTCTGTCCAAGATGGACCCCCTCCTCTCTGTCCAAGATGGACCCCCCCTCTCTGTCCAGGATGGACCCCCCCTCTCTGTCCAGGATGGACCCCTCTCTCTGTCCAAGATGGACCCCCTCCTCTCTGTCCAAGATGGACCCCCCCTCTCTGTCCAAGATGGACCCCCCCCTCTCTGTCCAAGATGGACCCCTCTCTCTGTCCAGGATGGACCCCTCTCTCTGTCCAAGATGGACCCCCTCCTCTCTGTCCAAGGATGGACCCCCTCCTCTCTGTCCAAGATGGACCCCTCTCTCTGTCCAGGATGGACCCCTCTCTCTGTCCAAGATGGACCCCCTCCTCTCTGTCCAGGATGGACCCCCTCCTCTCTGTCCAAGATGGACCCCCCTCTCTGTCCAAGATGGACCCCTCTCTCTGTCCAGGATGGACCCCCTCCTCTCTGTCCAAGATGGACCCCCCCTCTCTGTCCAAGATGGATCCCCTCCTCTCTGTCCAAGATGGACCCCCCCTCTCTGTCCAAGATGGACCCCTCTCTCTGTCCAGGATGGACCCCTCTCTCTGTCCAAGATGGACCCCCTCCTCTCTGTCCAAGATGGACCCCCCCCTCTCTCTCCAAGATGGACCCCCTCTCTGTCCAAGATGGACCCCCTCCTCTCTGTCCAGGATGGACCCCTCCTCTCTGTCCAGGATGGACCCCCCCTCTCTGTCCAAGATGGACCCCCTCCTCTCTGTCCAAGATGGACCCCCCCTCTCTGTCCAAGATGGACCCCCTCTCTCTGTCCAAGATGGACCCCTCTCTCTGTCCAGGATGGACCCCTCCCCCCCTCTCTGTCCAAGATGGACCCCCCCTCTCTGTCCAAGATGGACCCCCTCTCTCTGTCCAAGATGGACCCCTCTCTCTGTCCAAGATGGACCCCCTCCTCTCTGTCCAAGATGGACCCCCCCTCTCTGTCCAAGATGGACCCCCTCTCTCTGTCCAAGATGGACCCCTCTCTCTGTCCAGGATGGACCCCTCCCCCCCTCTCTGTCCAAGATGGACCCCTCTCTCTGTCCAGGATGGACCCCTCCTCTCTGTCCAAGATGGACCCCCTCCTCTCTGTCCAAGATGGACCCCCTCTCTGTCCAAGATGGACCCCCACCTCTCTGTCCAGGATGGACCCCCTCCTCTCTGTCCAGGATGGACCCCCTCTCTCTGTCCAAGATGGACCCCCCTCTCTGTCCAAGATGGACCCCCCTCTCTCTGTCCAAGATGGACCCCCTCCTCTCTGTCCAAGATGGACCCCCCCTCTCTGTCCAAGATGGACCCCCTCTCTCTGTCCAAGATGGACCCCTCTCTCTGTCCAGGATGGACCCCTCCCCCCCTCTCTGTCCAAGATGGACCCCTCTCTCTGTCCAGGATGGACCCCTCCTCTCTGTCCAAGATGGACCCCCTCCTCTCTGTCCAAGATGGACCCCCTCTCTGTCCAAGATGGACCCCTCTCTCTGTCCAAGATGGACCCCCTCCTCTCTGTCCAGGATGGACCCCTCCTCTCTGTCCAGGATGGACCCCCTCTCTCTGTCCAAGATGGACCCCCCTCTCTGTCCAAGATGGACCCCCCCTCTCTCTGTCCAAGATGGACCCCCCCTTCTCTCTGTCCAAGATGGACCCCCCCCCTCTGTCCAAGATGGACCCCCCCTCTCTGTCCAAGATGGACCCCCCCTCTCTGTCCAAGATGGACCCCCCTCTCTCTGTCCAAGATGGACCCCCCCTTCTCTCTGTCCAAGATGGACCCCCTCCTCTCTGTCCAGGATGGACCCCTCCTCTCTGTCCAGGATGGACCCCCCCCTCTCTGTCCAAGATGGACCCCCTCCCCTCTATCCAAGATGGACCCCCCTCCCCTCTGTCCAAGATGGACCCCCCCCTCTCTGTCCAAGATGGACCCCCCCTCTCTGTCCAGGATGGACCCCTCTCTCTGTCCAAGATGGACCCCCTCCTCTCTGTCCAAGATGGACCCCCCCTCTCTGTCCAGGATGGACCCCCCCTCTCTGTCCAAGATGGACCCCTCTCTCTGTCCAGGATGGACCCCTCTCTCTGTCCAAGATGGACCCCCTCCTCTCTGTCCAAGATGGACCCCCCCCTCTCTGTCCAAGATGGACCCCTCTCTCTGTCCAAGATGGACCCCCTCCTCTCTGTCCAAGATGGACCCCCCCCCTCTCTGTCCAGGATGGACCCCCCCTCTCTGTCCAAGATGGACCCCTCTCTCTGTCCAGGATGGACCCCTCTCTCTGTCCAAGATGGACCCCCTCCTCTCTGTCCAAGATGGACCCCCCCTCTCTGTCCAGGATGGACCCCCCCCTCTCTGTCCAGGATGGACCCCTCTCTCTGTCCAAGATGGACCCCCTCCTCTCTGTCCAAGATGGACCCCCCCTCTCTGTCCAAGATGGACCCCCCCTCTCTGTCCAAGATGGACCCCCTCTCTCTGTCCAGGATGGACCCCTCTCTCTGTCCAAGATGGACCCCCTCCTCTCTGTCCAAGATGGACCCCCTCCTCTCTGTCCAAGATGGACCCCTCTCTCTGTCCAGGATGGACCCCTCTCTCTGTCCAAGATGGACCCCCTCCTCTCTGTCCAGGATGGACCCCCTCCTCTCTGTCCAAGATGGACCCCCCTCTCTGTCCAAGATGGACCCCTCTCTCTGTCCAGGATGGACCCCCTCCTCTCTGTCCAAGATGGACCCCCCCTCTCTGTCCAAGATGGATCCCCTCCTCTCTGTCCAAGATGGACCCCCCCTCTCTGTCCAAGATGGACCCCTCTCTCTGTCCAGGATGGACCCCTCTCTCTGTCCAAGATGGACCCCCTCCTCTCTGTCCAAGATGGACCCCCCCCCTCTTTCTCAAATATGGACCCCCTCTCTGTCCAAGATGGACCCCCTCCTCTCTGTCCAGGATGGACCCCTCCTTTCTGTCCAGGATGGACCCCCCCTCTCTGTCCAAGATGGACCCCCTCCTCTCTGTCCAAGATGGACCCCCCCTCTCTGTCCAAGATGGACCCCCTCTCTCTGTCCAAGATGGACCCCTCTCTCTGTCCAGGATGGACCCCTCCCCCCCTCTCTGTCCAAGATGGACCCCCCCTCTCTGTCCAAGATGGACCCCCTCTCTCTGTCCAAGATGGACCCCTCTCTCTGTCCAGGATGGACCCCTCCCCCCCTCTCTGTCCAAGATGGACCCCCCCCTCTGTCCAAGATGGACCCCCCCTTCTCTCTGTCCTGGATGCCCCCCCCTCTGTCCAAGATGGACCCCCCCTTCTCTCTGTCCAAGATGGACCCCCCCCTCTGTCCAAGATGGACCCCCCCTTCTCTCTGTCCAAGATGGACCCCCCCCTCTGTCCAAGATGGACCCCCCCTCTCTGTCCAAGATGGACCCCCCCCTCTGTCCAAGATGGACCCCCCCTCTCACCTATAGACAGCTGGAGACGGGCACCAGCAGCCCTCCCCACCCCAGCAGGGATAAAGCGTGACAGAACATGGATGATGGATAAAGGAATGTTTCTATGGCGGACGTGCTTCTACTGGGAGGAGCTGATGGAGTCATGAGGAACCAAACAGGAAGTGACATCATCAGAGATCACATCCGTCCAGGAAGCTCAATCCGTCCTGCACATGTGCAAACAGATATACATCCAGGTTTCTATCAATGATGTCATTATGGTGCTAAAATCATTTACTTGTGTCCTTAACTCACTAAAGAATGATAATAAACATCTTCAAAAAATATTTAATGACTTTTGTGAGAATTTTGATGCTTTTTCCATTTTCTCCATCAAACAGCTTCTCTGACGATCAGAGCAGTAAATCTGATTAAATCATGTTTATCTGCATTCTAGTTGTTTCTTTCTATAGATTAACTATATAGCATCATGTTAACATGAAAGGAAAACATTAAACTATAAAAGACTAGATTTATTTTTAAATCCAAAGCTGATAAAGTTAGCGCCTGGAATTAGCGTAGCATCCCATTTCCTGTACAGATCAGTTTATTAACCTTTAACACATTATAGTTTAGTGCATTTACTATTTTTGGGGAGAGAAAAACATCATTTAGGTTGTTTTAACTAAATAAAATAAAGAGCAACCCTGGATGGATATCTGGAAATGAGCCGATGGCGCCGGACGGATCAGGTAGAGACAGAGACCCAGAAGCCCCACCTCCTCCGTCACCAGCGCTCCTACGTGTTATCTTGATTTTGAGTATTTGGGGAAAAAAATGTTCAAAATTTATTTTTTTCAGATTATTTTCAACATGTTTTATATTTTGGATTTGTTTTTTTCAGCTTACATTTTACAAATTTCCCATTTTTTTTAAATTGCATTTTCCACAATCAGGGGGGGTTTACCATTATTAGGCAATACCAGGCAGCTGCTTAGGGCCCCAAGTTCCTGGGGCCCCATAAAACTCTTTTTACATGTATGGTTAATACAACTATTCCTTATTTGTGCACATTAATTATGTTTTTGCTAAAATGCCATCAGAACGCCGATAATATTAAGTGTGTCTCAGCCCCCCCCTTCAGTGTCCACCATATTGGATCAGTCCATTTGCTGCACATGTTCAGAAAGGTCCAAACAGACAGCAGCAAACCATTTGAAAACAAACCATGCAAAGAGCAGTGTTGCCAACTTAGCGCTTTAGTCGCTATATTTAGCCACTTTTCAGACCCCTCTAGCACTTTGATTTCTAAAAAGCTCCTAGCGCCAAATCTAGAGACTTTTTTCTGCTACTGGAGACTTTGGAGACAACATCTAAAAGCAGCGAACTCTGCTCTCCAGAGCAAGTAGATTGGTAACCCCGCCTCCTGCTCTCCTCTATCTTGTCTGCTGTCATGATTCAGCTACTGAAACAAGTCGGACTTTACGAAGGAAAAGAGCGAAACAAGGAAGCAAAGGAGGGAAAGAGTTTCGGTTTATCTGAAGTCTGCATTAAAAAGGTTTTAACTGAAGGCGACATCTAGAATGATTTCCCCTTCAGATGGATCCAAAGTGGATCAAACGGTCAGAACCGTTCTGATCCCAGAGCTCCGACCCAGCTGCCTGTTCTGGCGCTGAAAGGGTAACCAGCGGCGTCCAGCGGCGTCCAGCCGCCCTCAGCGTTCCAGCGAGGAACTCCTACTTCGTGCTGGTCAGTACCAGCGATCCGGACCGATGGCTGTTAGTATCCGTAGCAGAACCGGGTTCCCAGCTCTGCGCTGCTGCAGGCGGCCGACCCAGATAGAAACCGGTTCCCTCAGAGTCCAGGTCCGCAGTCAGGCCTGCAGGTCCTGGATCAGCAGGCTGATCGGGTCAGAACCAGGCTGGATAATAACAGAGAAGGAAATTCTGGTTCTGGTTCCAGTTGGCTCCGCCTCCTCAGCAGCTCTAATCTGACAGACCTTCATCTCACATCGGGTTCCTCCTCCTCTTCATCAGAAACCAACCTGAACCAGTGAGGGAGGCAAAGGAGCAGCGGCGCCCCCTGCTGTTCAGATCAACCAGGAATGAAAGAAGGTTTATCTTCTCACCTGAGGCGGAAGCAATGCATCCTGGGATGTGAGGAGACCAGATGGCGCTGTAGACGACCCCTTCGTGACCTCTGAGCGTCACCAGCGACGGGCCCAGGTTCTGATCCCACTGTGGGGGGAGGAAAGGGAAGGTTAGAGAGGAAGAGAAGGAAAGGAGGGAAGGAAGGATAGGGGGAGGAGCCTCACCACTTTAACGGTCCGATCCCAGGACCCGGACCCCAGCAGGTTTTCCCCTCTGGTCTGACTCCAGTCCACCGCGTAAACCTGCACAGAGCGAGGAGCTCAGACCCGGCAGCCGGACGGCGCCGGGTCTGAGCTGCTGTGTGGGCGGTACCTCCTGGGTGTGCTCTCTGGCCACTCTGAGCGGAGCCGTCTGATTGGCTGAATCCCACAGCTGCAGGCTGCCGTCTCCGCCTCCCGCCACCAAGACGTGCTCGTTAGCTTCGCTCCACGCCACGTCAAAAAGGCCGTCGCCCCAGTCCCAGCTGGAACACACACAAAGTTCTTCAGAACCTCTGAGGGATCCGGTTTACAGAGACTGACAGAGCGGAGGCGGTACCTCCGGACCAGGAACATCCCAGCATCCGTCTGATCCAGAACCAACAGGGAACCAGAACCTGCAGAGACCCAGAGAGGGAACAGAACCTGATGGAGCCGTTACCATGGAAACCAGGAGGCAGCAGAGTATCTGATACTAGAAATATTTATCATAAATATATATCCTCCTATATATATATGATAT
>NW_024038088.1:102500-139572 GCF_016077235.1 Cyprinodon tularosa
CTTTTTGGACAATTTATTTATTATTTAATCTTGTGGAGCGTTTACTAAATGAATGTTCCATGCATAAAGCTTTCAGACAGTGAATGAGCAGCTTAGCAGTGAAGTTAACAAACAGCAGCAATAATCTGTGCAATCTTTAATGAGCAATTCCTATTTGATAACCGGAGCAATACCTATTTATATATAAATATCCCCATGGAAACATCCTGTGCAATAACCCATCATATGAGGACGCACTGACTGTATATATCCCATCATGCACCTTTTCCTTCCTTTGGCACTTTCTTCTTCTTTGTGACTACTGGAGCTGATGGAAGGAGCACATCTCTCCACTGTGAGATCAATAACATCAATCAATCAATTTCCATTAATAAAATGCAGCCGTGATCAAAACGTAAACAATGTAGGAGAGACTTGGTGCAGAAGGCATTGATATGGGAGGTCTGCAGCAGTTAGAAAATAATAAATAGATAATATGCTAAATGCAGTAGAAACATTGAGGTGAGTTCTATTCAAAGGGATTTAAAAATATGCCATGGAGTTCAAATGATGCAGAGTCTGGATTAGAGTTTATCCATCAGTTCTGTTACTCCTCTAGAGATAATCAAGGCTCAACGTCGTTCTTTTGGTTTTAACAGCCATTTATTGTGGACACGTCTTACAAAGCCCCAAAAAATGCGGTCAGAACTAAGAAGGGAAACAGAACCCAAATTAGCTCTAAACAAATATAAAGCTTTACACAAATAAATATAAGTAAAACAAAGTCATACCTCATTGGCCGCATAAACTCCAGAGGAATAAAGATAACTTATACAGCTTTTCTTAGCAAATCAGTCTCAAAGCTTTCTGGTGAAACTTCTTGAAGAAACGTGCAAAAAGGAATTGTGTCAATCAATCTTCCCATGGGCAACAACGTGAAATGCGGAACAAAAAACATAGGTTCCTCCTTACATTTTAATGAGCTTTTTAACCAATGCACAAAAACATAAATTTACTGAAAGTTATTTTATTTATTTATGATTAAACATTTAATTTCAATACTATTATGTATTAACTCTCGTTTTTAATTAAATATTAGAATATTTAAATGAGTTGACTCTGATGGCAGCTACAAGTTCATCAGTGTGATGGCGGTGGGGAAGAAGCTGCTGCAGAACCTGCTGGTCCTGCATTGAATGAAGCCTCTTCCCAGCAGGGAGAACAGTCCATGGTGGGGGGGTGAGGGGTCATTGATGATGTCACAGGCTCGGGAAACGCAGGAGGAAGGAGTTTAATTTGAAAATAATCATCCGGTTAAATGATAACTTGTATTATAGAAAGACAAACAAATAAGATTTGAGTTTTCTTAAAAAGTTTAAAAAGTTAAAATCAATCCTCTGGACTTTGTTTCCAAGTTTGAAGACGTTTCTCTTCCATCCAGGAAGATTTTTAATTCAAAATGTCAGAAATAGCGTTTAGTTCCAGTGGGTAAAACCTGGAAACAAAGTCCAGTGGATTGATTTTTATAGACTAACTCTGACCTGCATGACTGAGAATCTTCAGCTGCAGATTTAATGGTTATTCTATTATTTTTGCTTTACTGGTTTATTTTATTTGCTCCATTAGTTCAGCAGATTCATTATAAAGTTGAGCTGTTTTTATATTTGTTTAGTCCTCTTCATCATCCTCATCTTCCTCATCTCTTACTACTAAAGGTCCTCGAAGCTGAGTTTACTGCGGCTGCGCAAAGAAACACTTTTCATCTAAGTCTCCTTACTGACGGTCTAAAACTGGAGTTAAATATGATTAGAATAGAATAGAATAGAATAGAATTAAGCTCCTAATAAACCAGATTGACCCAGACAGTTCGTCCAAACTCAGCGGTTCTCCTTCAGAGTCTCTCACCTTAAAAATGGATGGAAATCTTTGAAAAATTAAGAAAAAGCTGATTTTTCTGACGTAAACTGATCCTCCTCTGCTCACATCCTCAGCGAACTTCAGCACTTCCGTGTTTTGGTCAGCTGACCCAGTAACCCGGATGAGAGTCCGTCAGACAGGAAGTTCCTACGTTCCGCCACCAGATGGTGCTGTTGGAGCATGCAGCCTGTTGGAGGAATGGGAACTTGTCAAAACAGAATTTTTATGTTATACATTTTTTATTATCTATGGTAAATATCATTTTCACACCTCCAAATATTTAGAAAAAAAAACAAATTTCCAGATTTTATTATCTTCAATTAATATCTGTATAGAATCCTTAAGATTTAGTTCAAACACTAAAGCCATACAAATTCTAACTGCCCTTAAATAATTATTTTAACCCTCCGTACCGTAACCATATTTTTCATGTATGTTCTTTTTTTGCAATAAAAAAAAAGTGTGGGGTTGAAGTGAAGCCACTGGCCGCCATATTGGTACTCCCTAGTTAAACCGGTCGGAATGTAAACAATCTACACTACAGCATAGAGCAACCTTGATGTTCTCATTTTCAGACTTTTAAAATGAAGATAAATTCATCACTTTGACACAGACTGACTGTTTAATAGCAACGGTAGATTAATTTAACTTAGAATAAATAAATAGATCCATCACATCGCAGAGTCATTATGAAGTCAATGTCTATAAATCAGGTAATATAATATATTATATAATCCATCATCAGTAATGAAAGTGAGGAAGCTAAATATTCCCTCATTTTGTCCGTCAGCACGGTGTCTCCTTTGTTTCATCGGCTTCATGTTCAGGATTTTAGTGGGAAAAGTTTTTTTTTTTATCTTTATTGGTTTTTTATATATTAAACATTTCAACAACGTTCAGAAAAATGACTTGTTTGCACATTTTGAGAATGAACACATGCCTTACATGTAGGGGACCTTTAAATAATAAACAATAAAGTTAAATTATTACTTATTTATGGATATATTACTTATAATACAACAAAAAACCAAACCCTATGTGTGTTTATAAAAAAAGGACATTTAAATATAAAATATAAAGAAAGTTAAAGAAAAAAAACAACAAAAAAAAAGAAAAGTATTCATATTTAGGACACAGTTGAAAATACCGTTACAGATAAATGAAAAATAACCAATCGATTTTATCCATTCAATTGTTCGCCTCGTTAATTCAATTCTATTCAGTTTATTTCTATAGCTCCAATTCACATCATGTCATCTCAGGTCACTTTATAGATCCAGATCATCCAGTCAGATTGATTCAAAGTTTTCTATCTAAGGAAAACCAGCTGATTGCATCGACTCATTGACTCTTCAGCAATCCCTCACACTAAGCATGCTTGTAGCGACAGTGGAGAGGAAAAACTCCCTTTGAACAGGAAGAAACCTCCAGCAGAACCAGGCTCAGTGTGAGCGCCCATCTGCTGAGGCCCACTGGGGTTCAAGGAGACAGAAGCAGACATAGAAAAAGAAGCATAGATACAAAAGGCAACTGTCAACCAGCTCCACAGGCGGCCCCCGTCCAGGAAACACACAGCCAGGCAGACGAGCTCCGAGCCAGCTCCCATGTCAGAGGATGAAGAGAGCACATCCAGTTAGTCACAGTCAGAGAAACAGGACTACACTGGAAAACAGGCCAAGCTCCAACATCTAGAAACAAAGGTGTTGATGGCAGCAGCACAGCTGATATTTCTCTCCAGGATGGAGTCACAGCCAAACAGGAACAGACCAGATGAAGCTACTATGAGAAAAAGCAGAGAGAGCAGAACGTTAGAGATTGAACTAACAGATTCTGCAGAGTGGGAGAATAGAGATAGAATGAAGCAGAATGATGAAAAAGGGGTCCCTATGTCCTCCAGCAGTCTAAGCCTATAGCAGCAGAACTACAGAGATAGATCAGGATAAAAATAATTCCTCCAATCGTCTCAGAAAAAGGCTGAGAATTGAAATAAAGTTCTGGTTGCCAGAAATTGGACTAAAAATATAAATCGAACCAATTTTATTTGAATTCAGGGGAGAATTTCCTCCCAAAAAACTCCGGGTTTTTTTCTCCATTTCAAACATAACAGGCAAGCGTTCTGCTGGCCTTCTGATGTTAATGGAACCAGTTAGCTTTGGTTTGAGCAGCAGAAAATGACTGAGAGTTGAAAGAATCAACGAGAAGAAGAGGAAGAAGTTAGACCAGAATAGGAGATTCTCTCACAAGATGGCGGAAGTTCAGGTAAGAAGGGCTTTCACATGCGCAGAGAGGCTGTCAGAACCCGATCCGTCCCGGAATCACGATCCGTCCCGGAGTCACGATCCGTCCTGGAGTCACGATCCGTCCCGGAATCACGATCCGTCCTGCACATGCGCGCAACGATACGCATCCGGGTTTCCATAAATAATGTAATTATGGTACTAAAATCACTTATTTCTGTCCTTAACTCTCTAAAGAATGCTAATTAACATCTCTAAAAATGTTTTTATGACCTTACTGATGCATTTTTTATGCTTTTTTCCATTTTCTGTGTTAAACAGCTTCTCTGACGTCATCATGTGAGACGATCAGAGCAGTAAATCTGATTAAACCATCTTTATCTGCATTCTAGTTGTTTCTTTCTATAGATTAACTATATAGCATCATGTTAACATGAGAGGAAAACATTAAACTATAAAAGACTAGATTTATGTTTAAATCTAAGGCCCCGTCCACACGAAGTCAAAACGAACACGAAACGCTAATATTTTCCAGAACGTTTGTCGTAAAGACGGAGACGTAAAATAAATGTGATCGTCCACACGAATGCATGAAAACGCTGCAAAATGTATGCCAGGCCTGTAAGTGGCGCTGTGGTGCCAAAGCAAAAATATGCGACGAAATGTTGGGCATGCGCACTAATATTTATACGTGGTTGCCCTGCGGGTCCATTTTGGTGGTTAAGTCAAATTCAGGTGCTGAACTATGTGGTCGATATTGCTCTGTTCTTCCTGGAGATATTCCAGAAGAAGAAGATTCTGTTGTAAGCCCGACAGCAGGGTGAGTAGCATGAGCAGCAACCATTCAACACAGTACGGCGCCATTGTTGTTGTGATACTGTGTCGCGCATGCGTGTTTAGAGGCGACGCTATGACGCATGCGTGTAAAAAAAAATATGCGGTTAGAGCGTAAAGATGGAAACGCGAAAACGGCGTTTCAGAATCTTCACACTCTGAAGGCTGAATAAAAAAAAGATGGTTTACAGACCCCCGAAACGCCGGCTTCGTGTGGATGAGAGGCTGGTTTGGTGAAACATTAGTGCGTTTAGGCCAGGGTTCGTCTTCGTGTGGACGGGGCCTAAAGCTGATAAAGTTAGCGCCTGGAAGTAGCGTAGCATCCCATTTCCTCTACAGATCAGGAACAGAGGATAAAACAGAAAGGATTTTAATTCATTTATTTTCTCAGGAAATAAATTATTAACCTTTAACACATTATAGTTTAGTACGTTCACTATTTTTGGGGAGAGAAAAACATCATTTAGGTCGTTTTACCAAAATAAAATCAAGGGCGACCTGGATGGATATCTGGAAATGAGCCGATGGCGCCGGATGGATGGTGCTTCTGGGACGGATGGGGTAGAGACAGAGCCTCTGTTCTGAAGAACCGAGAAGATCTGGTTGATATAATCAGAACCCAGCAGGGGGATGAGGTCACTGCAGCCACAGCCGCACAATCTGGCAGACAGCTGCGGCCCCCGCCGGCCCTGATGCAGGCGATGAATATTTGGAGCTCAGTGGACAAAGACGGAGCGAATTCTGTTCAGATGTCCCCTGGAGGACGCTCTGTCTTTATCTTTGACTCCATTTTATTTCATTCTTTCATGTTTCATATTAAATGGTTTGCTGCTGTCTGTTTGGACCTTTCTGAACATGTGCAGCAAATGGACTGATCCAATATGGTGGACACTGAAGGGGGGGGGCTGAGACACACTTAATATTATCAGCGTTCTGATGGCATTTTAGAGAAAAACATAATTAATGTGCAGAAATAAGGAATAGTTATATTAACAATTCATGGAAACAGAGTTTTTTGGGGCCCCCAGGAACTTGGGGCCCCCAGCAGCTGCCCAGTATTGCCTGATGGTAAATCTGCTTCATCAGATGCTTTACACCTAATTTTTTTAGATAAAGTTTCTGTTTTTCATTAAGAAAACTATTTTTTTTTTTTTTTTTTGTCTTCATAAAACCAGATTTCTTTGATCTCAGGACCGGAGCTTTTTATGTTGTCTGGTTCTGGTTCTGGTTCTGGTTCTGGTTCCGTCCTGCATGTTGATGGATCCGAGTCTTTTAATAAAGTGGATTCATGGAGAGCTGGAAAACCTGCTGACGTGTTGATGGTTCTGGCCCGGTTCAGTGGTTCTGGCTGCTTTCCATCAGCAGCAGCTTATCTCAGGCTGAAGGGCCTCTGAGTGTCTGTCCTCAGCGGCGCGGCGTGCAGCGACGCCTTCCTGCCGCGGCGGTCCGAGTGCTGACAGGCTGAGGGTCCAGAAGAGCCATGAAGATGAGGGAAGAGATGCTGAACCAGCTGGACTCTGGTTCTGAGCAGATTACAGCTTCGGTCTCCAACACGTCCTCACCTTCCTGACTGCTGGGAACTCCTCCTCTGAGCGGCACAGAAACAGGTCCGGGTCCGGGGAGAATGTTATGACCAACCGGATCAGGACCAGCAGCACAACCAGGTGGAGGAACAGAAATATTCCCTTCTGGACCTCTGGTTCTGAGCCTGGTTCTGGACCTCTGGTTCTGAGCCTGGTTCTGAACCTCTGGTTCTGAGCCTGGTTCTGGTCCTCTGGTTCTGAGCCTGGTTCTGGACCTCTGGTTCTGGACCCCTGGTTCTGGACCTCTGGTTCTGGACCCCTGGTTCTGAACCTCTGGTTCTGGGATTCTCTGCTTCCTAGATAAAGGTTCTAGCAGATGAAGTCCAAACTCAATAAAACAGAAAACCAAGAGCTTGATTCTGGTTCTGTTTCCATGACTCTGGGTCAGAATTCGACCCGTTCGGTCATCCTGACCCCCTCTGGGTTTCCGCCTGGTTCTGTCATCGGTTCTGACAGGAAAATCCAACAGATTCAAGCAAAGGAAGAGAAAAAAATCGACCCGTTCGGAGAAGTTCTGGTTCGTTCCCTGAAATTGGATCCTGATGAAGGTCCGAACGCTCTGAAGACGGAGCTGCAGGTTGTTCTGATCCGACTGCAGCAGAAATCAGACAAACACTAGAACAGAACCGTCCTCTGGTGCCGTTTGGACTTTCAGCAGCTTGGATCAGAATTTTCCTGAATTTAGCAGAAAGGTCAGAGGTCAAAGCAGATAAACACCTCCACCATCATCCAGATGATACCAGAACCTCAGAGAAGTTCTGCAGAAGGATTAACCATCAGGGTCCATGTGATTAAAGTTCTGAAAGGTTTGGACTCGTCTCCATGATGTTCTGGGATCTGTGCGGCCATCCTGGCCTCGGATTCTGGACTTCCTGTGGCGGTCCGGACCGCAGGAGGTCCGAGGCGCCGTGCGGACGGTCAGGCGGCGAGCAGAACAGCTCGGCACACGCGGCTCTCTGCCTCTGGCTACAAAACGATTTCCAAGTCACAACGTAGTTTGGATCTAGAACCACATCGGACTCAGTGTTCTGCTTTTTTTGGTTTTTTGAATATATAATATTTACTCAAATACAAAAATAATAAAGGATTAGAGAATTAAAGTTTGTATTAGCTTTATAAATGTGGCAGAGTGCAGCAGGGCAGGAGGGATTCAAACCTTAGCTGAAGCTCATTTCCAGCTAGCTAATTGAAGCTAATTTCCAGCTAGCTAATTGAAGCTAATTTCCAGCTAGCTAATTGAAGCTAATTTCCAGCTAGCTATCCATCCATCCATCCATCTTCCTCCGCTTATCCGGGGTCGGGTCGCTGGGGCAGCAGCTTAAGAAGGGAGGCCCAGACTTCCCTCTCCCCAGCCACTTCTTCCAGCTCTTCAGGAGGAACCCCAAGGCGTTCCCAGGCCAGCTGAGAAACATAGTCTCTCCAGCGTGTCCTGGGTCTTCCCCTGGGCCTCCCCCCGGTGGGACGTGCCCGGAACACCTCACCAGGGAGGCGTCCAGGAGGCATCCTAAACAGATGCCCAAGCCACCTCAACTGGCTCCTCTCGACGTGGAGGAGCAGTGGCTCTACTCCGAGTCCCTCCCGGATGACCGAGCTTCTCACCCTATCTCTAAGGGAGAGCCCAGTCACCCTACGGAGGAAACCCATTTCGGCCGCTTGTATCCGCGATCTCGTTCTTTCGGTCATGACCCAGAGTTCATGACCATAGATGAGGGTAGGAACGTAGATCGACCGGTAAATCGAGAGCTTCGCTTTTTGACTCAGCTCTCTCTTCACCACGACGGACCGGTACAGCGCCCGCTTCACGGCAGACGCTGCACCAATCCGCCTGTCGATCTCCCGCTCCCTTCTTCACTCATTCGTGAACAAGATCCCAAGATACTTAAACTCCTCCACTTGGGGCAGGACACCCCCCCTGACCCGGAGAAGGCACTCTACCCTTTTCCGGCTCAAGACCATGGCCTCGGATTTGGAGGCACTGATCCTCATCCCGGCCGCTTCACACTCGGCTGCGAACCGATCCAGCGAGAGCTGCAGATCACGACTTGATGAAGCCAACAGGACCACATCATCTGCAAAAAGCAGAGACGCAATCCTAAGGCCACCAAAAACGGATCCCCTCAACACCTTGGCTGCGCCTAGAAATTCTGTCCATGAAGGTAATGAACAGAATCGGTGACAAAGGGCCGCCCTGGCGGAGTCCAACTCTCACCGGAAATGAGCCTGACTTACTGCCGGCAATGCGGACCAGACTCTGACACCGGTCATACAGGGACCTGACAGCCCGTATCAAAGGGCCCGGCACCCCGTACTCCCGGAGAACCCCCCACAGGGCCCCCCGAGGGACACGGTCGAACGCCTTCTCCAAGTCCACAAAGCACATGTAGACTGGTTGGGCGAACTCCCATGCACCTTCCAGGACCCTGCTGAGGGTGTAGAGCTGGTCCAGCGTTCCACGACCAGGACGGAAACCACACTGCTCTTCCTGAATCCGAGGTTCGACTATCCGACGGACCCTCCTCTCCAGCACCCCCGAATAGACCTTGCCGGGGAGGCTTAAGAGTGTGACTCCCCTGTAATTGAAGCACACCCTCCGGTCCCCCTTTTTGAATAGGGGGACCACCACCCCAGTCTGCCAATCCAGGGGGACTGCCCCCGATGTCCATGCAATGTTGAAGAGTCGTGTCAGCCAACACAACCCCACAACATCCAGGACCTTGAGGAACCTCGGGCGGATCTCATCCACCCCCGGGGCCCTGCCACCGAGGAGCTTTTTAACCACCTCGGCGACCTCGCCCACAGAGATTGGAGAGCCCAGCCCAGAGTCCCCAGGCCCAGCTTCCTCAATGGAAGACATGTTGGTGGGATTGAGGAGGTCTTCGAAGTATTCCGCCCACCGACCCACAACGTCCCGAGTCGAGGTCAGCAGCACACCATCCCCACTATAAACAGTGTTGGTGCTGCACTGCTTCCCCCTCTTGAGACGCCGGATGGCGGACCAGGAGGGGGAAGCTAGCTAATTTAAGCTAATTTCCAGCTTGCTAATTGAAGCTGATTTCCAGCTAGCAAATTGAAGCTAATTTCCAGCTAGCAAATTGAAGCTAATTTCCAGCTAGCTAATTGAAGCTAATTTCCAGCTAGCTAATTGAAGCTAATTTCCAGCTAGCTAATTGAAGCTAATTTCCAGCTAGCTAATTAAAGCTAATTTCCAGCTAGCTAATTGAAGCTAATTTCCAGCTAGCTAATTGAAGCTAATTTCCAGCTAGCTAATTGAAGCTAATTTCCAGCTATCTAATTAAAGCTAATTTCCAGCTAGCTAATTGAAGCTAATTTCCAGCTAGCTAATTGAAGCTAATTTCCAGCTAGCTAATTGAAGCTAATTTCCAGTTAGCTAATTAGAAAAGGGATTAATTACCAGGCTGAGCTTTAAAATTCAGTAATTTAGCTCAATTTATTTATTAACATTATTCAATTTATTAACATTCAGCTCTTTTTTCTAACATTTAGGGGCAACTGAATAAAAAGGTTAAATTTATATTGAAATGTTATCTAAATTCATATAGAAAATCTATTTATAGGGTACCTCAAATATCTATATACGAAACATATAATTATATATATCAATTTCAATTCTATATCTTAGATCTGAATCATAAAACTGAAATCTTTTGAAGATAAGCTAACTAACCACACCCCTTTAACATATGTATGTATGTATTTATATATGGTAAAATTCACTAAAAGTGATAAAGTGTCTAAAAGAGAGAAATGTGAAGATGTAAAACTTTTGGTTGATTTCCTGTCAGGACCGTAAAGGCCGAGCCGGTTTTCTTTCTCCCATCTCCTCAGTCAGGATGCAGATCCTCAGCTCGCTGTCAGAGAGCTGGACGGGGGGGCGGAGCCTCTCGGCCCAGCAGCCTGGGAACGCAGCGTCTGCAGACATGTTTGTGTTGCTGCTTCATTACATCCTGGTTACTCCAGCGTGAGATCAGCAGGCGTGAAAAGACAGACGCTGCTGCTCCGTCTCACACGGCGATTGGGTTTCAGTGATCAGAGCCGGCGGCTGTGGGAAAGTCTCTCTGTCTCAACCCCTCCCCACCCACCCACACCCACACCCCTCCATACATGAAACCTTCTGCAGACCTCAGAACCTGAAGGATGAGTCTGATCAGAACTTCAGTCAGAAACGTCTCCACTGCGTCCACAAACACAACAAACATCAGGAAGCTTCTAGTTAACCAGACCCAGAGAAACCGAACTGCTGTGAAGATCCAGAACCAGCTGGAGGTATAAGCAAAGCCAGATTACTTCAAAGATCTCCTGAAAGGCCACTCAGAGAGGAAGAAGCCATCTCCGTCCTCAGCAGCGGTGCAGAGGTTCTGATGCAGGAGGGACTGGTTCACTTCACCGAACCAGTGGAGTCACGAGGACAGAACATCAGAAAAAATCTGAATCTGAGACGAGGACAGCCTGAGACGAGGACAGTCTGAGATTAGGACAGTCTGAGATGAGGACAGCCTGAGATTAGGACAGTCTGAGATTAGGACAATCTGAGACGAGGACAGTCTGAGATTAGGACAGCCTGAGATTAGGATAGTCTGAGACGAGGACAGCCTGAGACTAGGACAGTCTGAGATGAGGACAGCCTGAGATGAGGACAGCCTGAGATGAGGACAGTCTGAGATTAGGACAGCCTGAGATTAGGACAGTCTGAGATTAGGACAGTCTGAGATGAGGACAGCCTGAGATGAGGACAGTCTGAGATTAGGACAGCCTGAGATTAGGACAGCCTGAGATTAGGACAGCCTGAGATTAGGACAGTCTGAGATGAGGACAGCCTGAGATGAGGACAGTCTGAGATTAGGACAGCCTGAGATTAGGATAGTCTGAGATTAGGATAATCTGAGACGAGGACAGACTGAGATTAGGACAATCTGAGACGAGGACAGTCTGAGATTAGGACAGTCTGAGATGAGGACAGCCTGAGATGAGGACAGTCTGAGATTAGGACAGCCTGAGATTAGGATAGTCTGAGATTAGGATAATCTGAGACGAGGACAGACTGAGATTAGGACAGTCTGAGATTAGGACAGTCTGAGATGAGGACAGCCTGAGATTAGGAAAGTCTGAGATTAGGACAGCCTGAGATTAGGATAGTCTGAGATTAGGATAATCTGAGACGAGGACAGACTGAGATTAGGACAGTCTGAGATTAGGACAGTCTGAGATTAGGACAGCCTGAGATTAGGAAAGTCTGAGATTAGGACAATCTGAGACGAGGACAGTCTGAGATTAGGACAGTCTGAGATGAGGACAGCCTGAGATGAGGACAGTCTGAGATTAGGACAGCCTGAGATTAGGATAGTCTGAGATTAGGACAATCTGAGACGAGGACAGCCTGAGATTAGGACAGTCTGAGATTAGGACAATCTGAGACGAGGACAGTCTGAGATTAGGACAGCCTGAGATTAGGATAGTCTGAGATTAGGACAATCTGAGACGAGGACAGCCTGAGATTAGGACAGTCTGAGATTAGGACAGCCTGAGATTAGGACAGTCTGAGATTAGGACAGTCTGAGACGAGGACAGTCTGAGATTAGGACAGCCTGAGATTAGGACAGCCTAAAATTAGGACAGTCTGAGATTAGGACAGCCTGAGATTAGGATAGTCTGAGATTAGGACAGCCTGAGATTAGGATAGTCTGAGATTAGGACAGCCTGAGACGAGGAGAGTCTGAGATTAGGACAGCCTGAGATTAGGACAGCCTCAGATTAGGACAGTCTGAGATTAGGACAGCCTGAGACGAGGACAGTCTGAGATTAGGACAGCCTGAGATTAGGACAGCCTGAGATTAGGATAGTCTGAGATTAGGACAGCCTGAGACGAGGACAGTCTGAGATTAGGACAGCCTGAGATTAGGACAGCCTGAGATTAGGACAGCCTGAGACGAGGACAGTCTGAGATTAGGACAGCCTGAGATTAGGACAGCCTGAGATTAGGACAGCCTGAGACGAGGACAGTCTGAGATTAGGACAGCCTGAGATTAGGATAGTCTGAGATTAGGACAGCCTGAGACGAGGACAGTCTGAGATTAGGACAGCCTGAGATTAGGACAGCCTGAGATTAGGATAGTCTGAGATTAGGACAGCCTGAGACGAGGACAGTCTGAGATTAGGACAGCCTGAGATTAGGACAGCCTGAGATTAGGACAGCCTGAGACGTTATGGTTTGATAAAGAGAACCTTTATATTGAAGCCAGAATGATTTGACATTTAAATCTGATTTTTCTGCAACTTTAAATAATTCCTGGATCCGTTTCTGATTCACCAAAATTTAATGGATTGTTCTTTAGAAAAAAAAAATGTAATCTGTTCATAACTTTTCTGGTTAGTTAAAAAGCAGAGAGGAAGAGGAGGAAGAGGAGCGATTCTTCACTAGGAGGGGTCCTAACCTCCCCCCATCTAGTAGCAGAGCATCAGCTGCAGGCAGAACCTGAACCTCCATCTGATGCAGTGACAGAGCAGAACCTGCTGGTCACACCTTCAACCCTCATTCCAGCGCGCGCTTCTAGCACGCGCGCGCGGCCACCCAGAACCGCGACCGCTGACAGTCAGCGCGTGCACGTGGCTCCGTGGGAAAGCAGGGAATGAGGAGGAAGAGGAGGAGGAAGAGGAGGAGGCAGGGCGGCCATCATCCAGCCTGCAGCCGAACATGCAGCCACCTGCTGCGGCTCCACGGATCCCAGAGAGAAGATTCCTGAATTTCCATCATTTCCTGCTTCTGGAGAACCTTCTTCCTGCAGACCTTGGATCAGCTGAAGGAGCAGCAAGTGGAACCTCCTCCTCCTCCTCCTGCTGCTGAGGGGCTCCCCCCCCCAGCAGCCTCCCCATGAAGCGGCCCTGTGAGGACAGCAGCTCTGCGGGGAGTTTGGGTTTGGAAAGGTTTCATCCGGGGTGAGAAGAACCAGGAGCTCAGATCAGTTTATCTAAAACTTTCAAAACAAAACAAATATATATATAAATAGATTTTAATTTAACCAAACAAAAAAAGCATTTAATTATTTATTAAAATGAAAAAGATTTCCGCTGCAGGTTCATTAATTTACTGATGCATTAAAGGTTTCATCTAAATCAAGGTTCAAAATGTTTTTATCAGGAATATTTAGAAATTAATCAGTAAAATTAGTTTAAAATGTAAACAGATCGACTGTAAAAAGCAGCTTTGATCCTTCCTCTACTTTTATTTTCTTTTTTCTCTGTGGATTAGAGATTAAATGACGGATTACCAGGGCCAAGTTAGAGATATTTTTTAGTCATCAAACATCAGCCTGTTTCAGATAGAAAGCTTGGAGCTCCGCCCAGCAGATGACGTCAGAGCAGCTCCACCAATCAGCAACCAGTTTGATGCTGCTAAAAGATTTCCTGATTTGTCAAACTGATGCTATAACTTCACATGATGCTCCACATTCCTCATATTCTGGGAAGAGTTGTTATAAAATATAAATTTATTCTCATAATTTTAGGATTTTATTATTAAAAATAATTCTCCAGCATAGAAAGTGACCCTTTGACTGAAATCTGTTTATTAGTCAGAGAAACTATTATGAAACCAATCCTGTAAATTCAGATCAAATTATTCTTTTTAATTAATTTATGTGTAAATTATTCAGAGTTTTAGATGTTTGCTCAAGTTAAACTTCAGAGTTTGGGCATTTTAGGGATTTAGAACCGAAATAAATAAGTTTCCTAGTTTTGAAGGTTTTCGTGTCTCTGATCATGTTGAGCGTAAAACGTATGGAGTCAGAAAGCGCTCAAAATGTTTGTAAATTTCTAAATCTTTTTTGAGACTGAAAAAATAAAAGTTGAAACAGAAAAAATAGAAGTGGATATTTAATGTCAAATTTTTACCTTATGTTTTTACCTTATAAAGAAGGAAACTTAAAAAAATAAGAATTGAATCTAGATTCAGTTTAGGATTTTTTTCAAGCTGAGGGGAAGAATTTAGATTAAAATATTTTATTTATTTTTTTGCTTTTTTGTTTCTCAGATTATAAGGTAAAAATTGGGCATTAAATGTCAACTTATATTTTTCTGTTTCAACTTTTATTCTTTCAGTTTCAACTAAGATATAAGTTTACAAACATTTTGACCCTTTCTGACTCCATAGGAACGCTTCAAATTGCAGACGAGGTTGATTCTGCTGGAGGACGGAAAGCATTGAGGGACATTCTCAGCTCTCAGCTCATCAGGCTGGAGGGAAAAAGCTCAGTGGGTTTTTTTTTCAGTGAAATCAGCAGCAGAGCAGATTTTAGGTTTTAGCAGAGAAACAGAAACATTTTTCTCTTTGAGGTGAAAGCAGGAAGGTCGGCCATGCTGGAAACAGCTGGAGGAAGAGGATTCATTCCTTCCTCTGAGACCCACAATAAACTTTGAAGAGGATTTTATAGAGAAAAAAAGCTTTGATGAACTCAAATATCTGCTTGATTTTGTTATGGAGAGAATTTTGTTCCATTCTTGGTTTTATAAACAGATATTCAAAAAAGGAAATCTGCAAATTTTAAAAAACTTATTAATAAAAACAAATTTTTAGACTAACTTTTAGTATTTTTTTTTCAGATTTTGTTTTTTTTCAAATCATTTTTATTTTTCATATTTACAGATTTTATATTTTCAATATTTTCTTTAGTCTTTTTTTCAAAAGAAGTTTTCACATTTTTGTATTTAAAAAATATATTTTTTTAATAAACTCAATCAATGAATCTGTGGTAAATTTATTCAGAATATTTCTTCATCGTCGGCTGAACAAGTTGAACAGATGGAGGCTGTTTGTTTGATAAATGCAAAATTTATGGATGTTATAGAAATAAGACTAAAATAAAAAATAACTTTGATATCAGAGTTTATCGTTAATAGATATAACAGAACTCTGAAAGTTTATTTCTCTTTTATTCTGTATTTTCCATCAAAAAGTTGCCGGACACAAACATAACGCATTGGTTCAGTTCCTGACAGGATGTCCAGAAGACTTTTAGCCCCGCCCATCATTGCTGCCATAAGCCCCGCCCACATTCGTATAAATAATTGATTTGATAAAAGCTATTTAAACAGAAATAGGTAAAAATGAAAATATAAAATCTGGAAAACAAAGTTTAAAAAATAAAATCTGAAAAATACATTAAAATAAATGTGAATTTAAAAAAAGTTCAGTTACCTTTAGAATTTTTTCTCTTGTTGTTTAAAGTTTCATTTCTGAGTTGAATTTTTTTCAAATTTCCATTTATAAAATGTTTTTACTTTCCTGCAACAATAGTGGAGCAGAATTCTCTCCATACGGGTGTCAGGGTTTGGTTGAGAGGTCAGGAGGTCAGAGGAGAGATGAAGATATGATTGAATAACTGAGGCAAAAAATCCATAAATAAATGGAACCAAAAAAAGAGAAAACTTTATGGGAAAATTCACGTTGGAACCAGAAAAAGACGAGGAACCAGCGCAGAAAATAGGAAATAAACCAATAAAACTAGAAAAACTTGGATCAAAGGGAAACTGAAAGAAAACGTTGGAGAGCCTTGGTGAGTTCGAGTCCCGCTCCCACAGCCTGCCACTCTGGGTCCCTGAGCAAGACCTTTAACCCCACCCTGCTCCCCGGGCGCCGCACAATGGCCGCCCACTGCTCCCCAGGGGGAGGAGTTAGATGCAGAGGGTTCATTTGGTTGCTCTGTGCTGCTGACAGTGGAACTAATATTGTTGATATTTCTGAGGCCTGAAGCAGAACCACAGGCTGGGATCTGAATATGTCCTAAAATGGCCACCGTACAGATGGACCACCTGATGTTTTCTCCCTCCCCGTCTCCTCAGACACTCCAGCAGATGTGGATCTCCAACGACGCGCCCTCAGGCGACGGCGAGGAGGAGACGCAGAGGGGTAGGTGGAGCCTATGAGCTCAGAGCAGGGGGGGTCTGAAGCTTCTTCCTGTCGGTTCCAGATTATCGAGAAGAGGCGGCGAGATCGGATCAACAGCAGCCGGATGGAGCTCCGCCTCCTCCTCCCTACAGCCTGGGAGAAGCAGGTGAGCTCCTCCCAGCACCTCCTGCTCCTTCCTGCTGGATTTATTCCTCCTCATGGAGAATAAAGACTGGGCTTAATTTAAGGCTCAGACTAAAAGGTTCCAGATTATTGATCTCAGATTATCTCAGGAATCCCAGAAAGAACAAAGGATTATCAACAGCATCATCAGAACCCATCAACTCTGGACCGGATCAAGACCAGGACCGACCCAGAACCGGGACCGACCCAGAACCGATACCGACCCGGGACCAAACTAAAACCGGGACCGACCCAGGACCGGTACACCGACCCAGGACCAATACCGACCTGGGACCGAACCAAGACCAGGACCGACCCAGAACCGATACCAACCCGGGACCGAACCAGAACCGATACCGACCCAGGACCAATACCGACCCGGGACCGAACCAAGACCAGGACCGAACCAGAACCGATACCGACCCAGAACCGATACCGACCCGGGACCAAACTAAAACCGGGACCGACCCAGGACCGGTACACCGACCCAGGACCAATACCGATCTGGGACCGAACCAAGACCAGGACCGACCCAGAACCGATACCGACCCGGGACCGAACCAAGACCAGGACCGAACCAGAACCGATACCGACCCAGAACCGATACCGACCCGGGACCAAACTAAAACCGGGACCGACCCAGGACCGGTACACCGACCCAGGACCAATACCGACCCGGGACCAATACCGACCCCGGACCAATACCGACCCGGGACCAATACCGACCCCGGACCAATACCGACCCAGGACCAATACCGACCCGGGACCGAACCAAGACCAGGACCGACCCAGAACCGATACCGACCCGGGACAGAACCAGAACCGATACCGACCCAGGACCGATACCGACCCGGGACCGAACCAAGACCAGGACCGACCCAGAACCGATACCGACCCGGGACAGAACCAGAACCGATACCGACCCAGGACCGATACCGACCCGGGACCGAACCAAGACCAGGACCGACCCAGAACCGATACCGACCCGGGACAGAACCAGAACCGATACCGACCCAGGACCGATACCGACCCGGGACCGAACCAGAACCGATACCGACCCAGGACCGAACCAAGACCAGGACCGAACCAGAACCGATACCGACCGAGAACCGATACCGACCCGGGACCGACCCAGGACTGGTATACCGACCCCGGACCAATACCGACCCGGGACCAATACCGACCCGGGACCAATACCGACCCGGGACCAATACCGACCCGGGACCAATACCGACCCGGGACCAATACCGACCCGGGACCAATACCGACCCCGGACCAATACCGACCCGGGACCAATACCGACCCGGGACCAATACCGACCCGGGACCGAACCAGAACCGATACCGACCCGGGACCAATACCGACCCCGGACCAATACCGACCCCGGACCAATACCGACCCCGGACCAATACCGACCCGGGACCGAACCAGAACCGATACCGACCCGGGACCAATACCGACCCGGGACCAATACCGACCCCGGACCAATACCGACCCGGGACCAATACCGACCCGGGACCAATACCGACCCCGGACCAATACCGACCCGGGACCAATACCGACCCCGGACCAATACCGACCCGGGACCAATACCGACCCCGGACCAATACCGACCCGGGACCAATACAGACCCCGGACCAATACCGACCCCGGACCAATACCGACCCGGGACCAATACCGACCCGGGACCGAACCAGAACCGATAACGACCCGGGACCAATACCGACCCCGGACCAATACCGACCCCGGACCAATACCGACCCGGGACCGAACCAGAACCGTTACCGACCCGGGACCAATACCGACCCGGGACCAATACCGACCCCGGACCAATACCGACCCGGGACCAATACCGACCCCGGACCAATACCGACCCGGGACCAATACCGACCCCGGACCAATACCGACCCGGGACCAATACCGACCCCGGACCAATACCGACCCGGGACCAATACCGACCCGGGACCAATACCGACCCCGGACCAATACCGACCCCGGACCAATACCGACCCGGGACCGAACCAGAACCGTTACCGACCCGGGACCAATACCGACCCGGGACCAATACCGACCCCGGACCAATACCGACCCGGGACCAATACCGACCCCGGACCAATACCGACCCGGGACCAATACCGACCCCGGACCAATACCGACCCGGGACCAATACCGACCCGGGACCAATACCGACCCCGGACCAATACCGACCCGGGACCAATACCGACCCCGGACCAATACCGACCCCGGACCAATACCGACCCCGGACCAATACCGACCCGGGACCAATACCGACCCGGGACCGAACCAGAACCGATAACGACCCGGGACCAATACCGACCCCGGACCAATACCGACCCCGGACCAATACCGACCCGGGACCGAACCAGAACCGATACCGACCCGGGACCAATACCGACCCGGGACCAATACCGACCCCGGACCAATACCGACCCGGGACCAATACCGACCCCGGACCAATACCGACCCGGGACCAATACCGACCCCGGACCAATACCGACCCGGGACCAATACCGACCCGGGACCAATACCGACCCCGGACCAATACCGACCCGGGACCAATACCGACCCCGGACCAATACCGACCCCGGACCAATACCGACCCGGGACCAATACCGACCCGGGACCGAACCAGAACCGATACCGACCCGGGACCAATACCGACCCCGGACCAATACCGACCCGGGACCAATACCGACCCAGAACCGGTACAGACTCCTGACCAAACCAGAACCAATGCTGACCCCATAAAAACAGGGGAAGCTTTGACCTGAGGGGGGGGTGGACAGCAGAGAGCTGCTGAAGGTCCTCAGGTTGGATCAGAACCAGGACCAATGCAGGAGATGAAGGATGAGTTTAGCATTCATTCCTGAGAGGCGACTAAAGATGGCGGACAGCAGGTGATTAACGGCGTTCTCGGCTGCTTCCTGCAGGGTTCTGCTAAACTGGAGAAGGCGGAGCTCCTCCAGATGACCGTGGACCATCTGAAGATGCTGCAGGCGGCGGGAGGGAAAGGTAACCACCTGGTCACTGGGAGCCGCCTCCCTATGAGGCAGGAAGTGACATCAGCTGCTTCTGCTCCTCAGGTCCCCTGGACGCCCGCGCTCTGGCCATGGACTTCCTGTCTGTGGGTTTCAGGGAGTGCGTGGCGGAGGTTTCCTGCTACCTGAGCACCGTGGAGGCCCTGGACTCCTCTGACCCGCTGCGCTGCCGCCTCCTCTCCCACCTCAGCTCCTGCGCCTCCCACCGCCTGCAGCCTCAGAGGCTCCTCCCCCCACACTGGGCGGTGGCGGCGCCGCCGTACAGACTGAGCGCGCTGCCAGATGGTGGCGCCCCCCAGAGGCTGGTGGAGCAGCACCTCCTGACCTCCTCCCTGCTGCTCCCCTGCACCTCCACCCCGCTCTCTGCCTCCATCTTCTCCTTCCCCTTCCTCCCTCCTGCTTCTGGAACTTTCAGTTCATCCAGAACCGGACCAGGTTCTAACAGCTTCTCCCTGTAGACGGATCCGAACCCAGATCCTTCAGAACCGGTCCAGCTGCTGCCTTTAATAATAAAGTCTGTGGATCAACCGGAACCTGGAACGGATCCGTCGTTTCTTTCATTGTTTGATTTAAAACAGTTTCATTTCTGTGGAAATGAGACCTGAAGTCATCATGAAGGCAGGAGGTTCTGGTTCTTAGCGGTTCTAGCTGCTGTGCTCCCAGAACCTCTGAGTTCTGCTCTCAGACCTCCTGAAGGGTCCAGGTCCGGTCTGCAGATCCTCAGCATATAGAATCCTCTCCTTGGACCAGAACCAAATGTGCAGAGACCGGTTGGTTCTGGTGGACCCAGAACAGAAGCAGAAAGAGTTCAGCAAACATTGCAGCAGTTAAGGGTGTGAGTACTTATGCTCTGGTTCTGGTCCAACAGGACCCAGAAGGTTCTGTTGGACCAGAACTCAGAAGGTTCTGGTCCAAAAGGACCTACCAGGTTCTGGTCCAACAGGACCCAGCAGGTTCTGGTCCAACAGGACCCGACAGGTTCTGGTCCAACAGGACCCAGAAGGTTCTGTTGGACCAGAACTCAGAAGGTTCTGGTCCAAAAGGACCTACCAGGTTCTGGTCCAACAGGACCCACCAGGTTCTGGTCCAACAGGAGCCGACAGGTTCTGGTCCAACAGGACCCAGCAGGTTCTGGTCCAACAGGACCCAGAAGGTTCTGGTCCAACAGGACCCAGAAGGTTCTGTTGGACCAGAACTCAGAAGGTTCTGGTCCAAAAGGACCTACCAGGTTCTGGTCCAACAGGACCCAGCAGGTTCTGGTCCAACAGGACCCGACAGGTTCTGGTCCAACAGGACCCAGAAGGTTCTGTTGGACCACAACTCAGAAGGTTCTGGTCAACAGGACCCAGCAGGTTCTGGTCAACAGGACCCAGAAGGTTCTGGTCAACAGGACCCAGCAGGTTCTGGTCAACAGGACCCAGAAGGTTCTGGTCCAATAGGACCCACCAGGTTCTGGTCCAACAGGACCCAGCAGGTTCTGGTCCAACAGGACCCAGAAGGTTCTGTTGGACCAGAACTCAGAAGGTTCTGGTCCAATAGGACCCACCAGGTTCTGGTCCAATAGGACCCACCAGGTTCTGGTCCAATAGGACCCACCAGGTTCTGGTCAACAGGACCCAGAAGGTTCTGGTCCAATAGGACCCACCAGGTTCTGGTCCAACAGGACCCAGCAGGTTCTGGTCCAACAGGACCCAGAAGGTTCTGTTGGACCAGAACTCAGAAGGTTCTGGTCAACAGGACCCAGAAGGTTCTGGTCCAATAGGACCCACCAGGTTCTGGTCCAACAGGACCCAGAAGGTTCTGTTGGACCAGAACTCAGAAGGTTCTGGTCCAATAGGACCTACCAGGTTCTGGTCAACAGGACCCAGCAGGTTCTGGTCAACAGGACCCAGAAGGTTCTGGTCCAATAGGACCTACCAGGTTCTGGTCAACAGGACCCAGCAGGTTCTGGTCCAACAGGACCCAGAAGGTTCTGTTGGACCAGAACTCAGAAGGTTCTGGTCCAATAGGAACTACCAGGTTCTGGTCAACAGGACCCAGCAGGTTCTGGTCAACAGGACCCAGAAGGTTCTGGTCCAATAGGACCCACCAGGTTCTGGTCCAACAGGACCTAGAAGGTTCTGGTCCAACAGGACCTACCAGGTTCTGGTCCAACAGGACCCAGAAGGTTCTGTTGGACCAGAACTCAGAAGGTTCTGGTCCAATAGGAACTACCAGGTTCTGGTCAACAGGACCCAGCAGGTTCTGGTCAACAGGACCCAGCAGGTTCTGGTCCAACAGGACCCAGAAGGTTCTGTTGGACCAGAACTCAGAAGGTTCTGGTCCAATAGGAACTACCAGGTTCTGGTCAACAGGACCCAGCAGGTTCTGGTCAACAGGACCCAGAAGGTTCTGGTCCAATAGGACCCACCAGGTTCTGGTCCAACAGGACCTAGAAGGTTCTGGTCCAACAGGACCTACCAGGTTCTGGTCCAACAGGACCCAGAAGGTTCTGTTGGACCAGAACTCAGAAGGTTCTGGTCCAATAGGAACTACCAGGTTCTGGTCAACAGGACCCAGCAGGTTCTGGTCAACAGGACCCAGAAGGTTCTGGTCCAATAGGACCCACCAGGTTCTGGTCCAACAGGACCTAGAAGGTTCTGGTCCAATAGGACCCACCAGGTTCTGGTCCAACAGGACCCAGAAGGTTCTGGTCTGAAAATAAGTAAAACCAGAACCAGAACCAGAACCTGAAACAGAGACCAGAACCAGGGATTGGTTCTGGTCTCTGTTTCAGGTTCTGGTTCATCCCAGCGCTGCTCTAACCCTCCAGAGGCAGAAAAAGAAAGGAAATAACAAACCATCAGTTCAGGGGTTTGAGAAAATATGGGAATCAGGAAATTATCTATAAACCAAACTGAACGATTGTTTTTCTACTTCAAAAACCTTTAGATTTTAAAATGGAAAAATGTTTTATTCTTTTTTTATATTTTTTTTTCTTTAAAAAATTCAATGTATATCATGGATTATTTTATTTCAGAGTTAAATTCTGTTTAAAGTAACAGATAATTATTAAAACTGGATCTTTACTGGTTGATGGTTTTTAATTGGTTAAACTCGACCTAAATCCTGACCCAGACTCTGCATCACGCTGATAAAACCAATACTGCAGATTTTCTCCATAGATATCAAAGCTCTGAACTTCCAGATCAAAGCGTTTTATCCTCCATGTTTTTTCTCCCGCCGTTTAGATTTGATCACTGCTGAACTTTATGGATGGAAATAACCTGAAAGCTCCGTGAATACGAAGCATATTCTGAGGATGAAGGAAGGAGGAGACGTCCGCAGACGGTGGCGTGGAGGAGGAGGAGGAGCGGCGGATGAGGAACAGCTCGCATTGATTAACCTGATGCACAAGTCCTCCGTATGACGTAGGTGGGCGGGGCGGCGAGGGAGGATGGCGAATCTGGACGTTAGATTCCTGCAGAGTTTAGAGCTTGAACATCGGATGCCATGGCAACAGGAAACCATCCCTGCTGCGGCCTGATTGATGCCGTGTTCCGTCAGACGAGTTTAATTAGAAACGTTGAGCTCGATCCACAGCGTCAGACTTTATTACGAACAGGAGAAAAATGTAACAGGTGTAAAATAAATGGAAGAATAAAAACCAGGAGAGTCTCCCAGTTGGAGCTGTGATGGTTTCAGGATCAATGGGTCCAGACAGGAAGTAGCGCCGCAGCGGTTATCTGCGCGCCTCCTCCAGCAGCTTCACCACCAGCCGGTTCTTCAGCATCTGCAGCTTGCTGCCATAGTTCTGCTGCAGCGCGGACGCCATCCTGCAGCGCAGCGCCCGCAGGCTGGGCAGGGGGGCGCAGTCCGCCACGTTCAGCAGCGTGTGGAAGAAGTCCAGCCACAGGTCGCTGTGCGGGTTCCTGCAGAGAGGAGACGTCAGCGGGCTGCGGGTGAGGAACCAGGCCGGACCCCCAGGTTCAACGACCTACCTTCTAAAGACGGCGTTGGTCTTCCACACGCCGCCATCATGGCTGACCTGCATGTAGCTCCCGAACAGCATGCAGTAGACCGTCCCCGCCACGCCGAAGTAATCCGTCTGGAAACATGGAGGCACAGAGGAGCCTGCTGAGACCTGCAGCTTTCAGGTCCTCTGATCGCCATGGCGACGAGCAGGCGGCGCCGGTTACCTGGTAGGTCCACGGTTTCCCGCTGAGCATCTCGGTGCACTGGAAGCCTGATGTCAGACACCGCGCGGTGAACGCCGTGCCTTCTGGGAACAGCTGCATGTCGATGCTCTGGCCGAGGTCGATGAGGACGAGGCCGTGGTCCACGCCGTCCGCGTCGAAGCAGCTGCTGTCCAGGAACCTGGAGGGACAGAAAGAGACGGCGTTCATCCTGTTACAGACCGACTCCCGGGCGGCCCAGTAGACGCCGCGGCGCCTCACCTCTTTCCCAGCATGAAGTTGTCGGGCTTGATGTCGGCGTGGATGATGCCCGCGGCGTGCAGCTGCTCCACCGTGTGCAGGATGCAGACGCTGAAGTACAGCACCAGGGGCTGAGGCATGACCTTCTCACTCATGGTTCTGTAGATGTTCACGGCGTTCTGGAAGGAGCAAGCAGAGGCGGTCAGACCAGCGGCAGCCGTCGCCGTGGAAACGGGTGGGCGAACTGGGCAGACAGACCAGCAGGGTGCCGTACTGGTGCAGCTCCCCCAGCATCATGCTGCCGTCCTGGAAGAGGTGAGCAGAGTGGATCCTGCTGAACAGGTGGCGGACGGCGGGCTGCAGCCGCGCGTCCAGGCAGCTGTTGATGTAAAACTCCCAGGGATTGGACGGTTTCTGGACCTGCAGGCAGGACCACATGTCAGCGGGTCCCACTGGTTCTACTGGTTCCTGGAACTGGAACGCGGTCTGGATTCACGGATCAAGATCAACTTTCTGAGGTTCTGAAAGAATCAGCGGCGTAACGGCAGCGCGTCTGAATCCAGATCAGAAGGTTGCGCGTTCAAATCCCATCAGACTCACTCTACCTGCCTTAAATGAAGGAATACCAGGAAGTTCTTTAAGGTTTTAGATTCAAATATGTGAAATTTGGCCACCAGATCTACTGGGTGAGGGAGGGGCCCCAATCCCACAGCCTCTGTACTGGTGACAGTGGAATGACAATAAAAACACTGAAATATATATACTCTAATAAGTCCAAAATCAATCCTCTGGACTTTGTTTCCAAGGTTGAAGACGTTTCTCTTCCATCCAGGAAGATTTTTCAATTCAAATCGTCAGGATTAGCATCGAGTTCCAGGTTTTATAGAATAGACCAGAGGTCTGCAGCCTGCGGCTCTTTGGAGCCTCTACAGCAGCTCTTAATAGTGGCTAAAATCTATATAAAGAGCTAAATAATGTACTATGAGCTAAATACCGGTCTTAAAAGCTTAAGTGGTTTTTATAAGATGGATAAGAAGGATTTTAAAAGAACCAGAAATATGTTTTTAGAGTCACTTTTTCTTTTAATTAGCTTGAAATTTATGTGGTTTTATGCTATTTGAAAAGCTAGAAATACATAAACTGTTTTCTTTAAGATGGCAACTAATTTCCTACACGAGATAATAAAAAAAAAAAAAAAAAAAAACTTTTACTTGGTCGGACCTGTGGGGCGAAACGGCTCTTTGGATATGAAAGGTTGCAGACCCCTGGAATAGACCAACACAGCCTGTAATTAAGGTCGTTATTGGCCTCCAGTACCCGATACTGGTCTATGCCTCTGAAGAGGCAGTCGTTAAGGGGAATTGTTGGCCTGGCTGAGCTGGAGAGAAGCTTTATTCATGTGGAAACTGAGGCCTTTCTGGTCCTCAGAAGGATAGAAACCGCTCTGACTTAAACATCCTCAGCACGTTATTTTATACTTTGTTGGTCTGTTCTATAAAACCTGGAACTAAACGCTATTTCTGACATTTTGGATTGAAAAATCTTCCTGGATGGAAGAGAAACGTCTTCAAACTTGGAAACAAAGTCCAGAGGATTGATTTAACTTTTTAGGAATGATTGACCTGGATGACTGAGAATCTCCACCAGCATCCTCCATTTCTAATTCGCCACGTTTAACGGCGCTGATGGCGAAGCAGCAGGGCTTCAGACGATGATAGAAAAGAAGAAACCGGAGCAGCCGGTTCTGGTCCGTTTCCCAGCTCACCTTTAACACCACCTTCTCTGAGGTCCGGGGGTCCGTGGCTTGGTAGACCGTGGCGAAGGCTCCCTTCCCGAGGACGCCGTCCACCCTGAGGGAGGAGTTCCCTGCAGGAAGAGGAGAACGCTGTGAGGAACCCAGCTGATCCAGAACATGATGGCTTCCTTCCCTCAGCGCTCCGCTCCAACCGAGCCGCCGCGCCAAGGAGCGCCGGCGTCACTTCCCTCCCCCGAACCTTCTGATCGGGTCGACGGAAGGAACTGAAAGGTGTGGAGAGCCTCTAGCTTCGTTCCCTCACCTGGGTGCAGGTATCAACATCTTCAGCTCGCCTCTGGCCAGGCTAACCTATGAACCTGGAGGTTCAGGGAGGTTCTCCACATCATGCTGCCAACGCCGTGCCTGAATGAAGGAGGTGTGTTCAGACGAGAAGCGCCTGCGTTCTGATCCATCAGTGCTTCCAGCAGCAATTCCCTGAGATCCCGTTATCAGGGGGAGGAATTGCTGCTGCCGCCATCATTGAGAATTTATTTGGTTTGTTAATAAATGATAACGTTTCTATCACTAAGTGGAGGAAGAAGCTCGAAGTAGAACATGAGTTATTATGGTCTGGCTAACGAGACACACTGAGCGGAGGCGGCGACCTCTCCAAGATGGCGGCTTGGACCTTTTCTATACCAGGAGTCGGACTGACTGATGCTGGAGGGTTTTCCTGGTTCTGAAATCGGAACTTTAGCTGAAAACAGGAAGCTGCGAGGGTTCTTACCCACGCTGAGGGTCATCTTGGGTCCGATGGCGGGGACCCTGCAGGGCCAGCTGATGCAGCGGGGGTGAGAGGTCAGAGGCGGGTTCAGCCCGCCCAGCAGGTCCAAGATCAGTTCTGAATCCCAGGGATCGGACACGGGCCGGACCTGGGCGCCTCGCCCTCTGTCGGGACTCAGCATGGGTTCGTCCTGGACTCCAGGCCCCCGCGGGCTCAGGGGGGCGTCGGCACAGCTGGTCGGAGGTTCCGGACTCATGGGAACATCCCGGGTTCTGGGTTCGTCCTGGACTCCAGGCCCCCGCGGGCTCAGGGGGGCGTCGGCACAGCTGTTCGGACTCATGGGAACATCCCGGGTTCTGGGTTCGGCTGAGGCGGGAGGACGGGGGCTCAGGAAGGCGTCCAGGTCCGGCTCGGCCGCTGGTTCAGGACTCCTGATGTCCAGCCAGGCGGCACTGGGAGCGGACTCTGGGCTCATGGGGACGTCAAAGGGTCGGTTCCGGACCGGTTCTGGACTGACCGGCTCCGGGTCTTCCAGGATCTTAAAGGACCGGCTCTGAGAGGCAGGTTCAGGGCGCCGCTCAGGGCTGGGGTACACCTCCCATCCGGAACCGTCCGACTGGGCTGGGCAGGACGTCTGGTCCCTGAAGGAGAGCACGGCAGGAGGCTGCATTATGCTGAGGGACGAGGAGGCGGAGCCGTCGGCCATGATGGTTCCCTGTCTGGAGGAGGAGGGGGGCAGCGGCTTGGCGTCGGCCGGGTCGGCACTCGGACTTTGCTCTATGATGGGGCTGAGAGAAAACAGAACCTGCCGTTAGCTCCTCCCCCAGAACCAGAACCGGTTTCCCCGGTGAGTCATGGGGGTCCGCAGGGTTCTGTGCTCAGAACCGCATCTTTAGACCCGAAAGCTGGAGGAGCAGAACCAAGAATCACCTGAGCTTTTTGGTCTGACGTCGGAGGTAGAAGTTCTCCTCAGCGGAGCCGCTGTTCTCTGCAGGAAACAAACAGAACCAGCCGTCAGAACCGGGGTGGGCGGTTCTGCTGCCGAGGACCGGTGGGTCGGTACCTTGGGTCTGGAAGCTGCTGCTGAACAGACTCTTGTGTGTGAAGGGCGTGGAGACACACTGGGCCAGCAGGGCGAAGTCGCTGGTGCTGTTGGGACAGGCGTCCAGCTGCCGCAGCGAGTTGTAGCGGGCCCCCCAGGTGGTACTCTCATCCGGGACCAGTTCTGACGGGGTCTCCTGGGGGACGGCACCGGGTCAGACCACAGAGCACAACCATCAGAACCATCAGAACCGCCGAGGCTTTCTACTCACATTGGGTCGGTCTGCTTTGGGGGCGCTGAGGTCGGCCAAAACGTTGACGGGTTTGGACTTCTCAGGCGGCGCTGCGGCGCTGAAGGAGACACAGAACCGTTTGGGTCAGAAGGTTCTGATCCAGGACCTCAGTTAGGCCCAGAAAGGAACGTCCCGCTTTACCTGGCGTCCTCCTCGTCCTGGAAGATGGTGAACGGGGTGGAGGCGTGGGCGGGGGGGTTCGGTACCGAGGAGACGGCTGTAAAACAGAAAGCGGATCAGAAACTCTGGCGGACTCGGTTCTGAGCGGAACGCCGTCTGCAGCGTGTTTACCGCACGGGTCCAGGTGGGTCTCAGCGGCGCCGTGGAGCATGGAGGCTTCCTGGAACGGGCCGTCCAGGAGTGTGGGAGCCTGGAACATGTCCATGATGGCGTCTGAGGAAGACAACCAGGAAGCATCACCATCAGAACCCGGACAGAACCCGGACCGCCCGCATGGAGCAGGCCGAACTCACCTAGGGCCTCCTGGGTGTTAACGGTGGGCGACGGCAGAACCCTGGTGGGCGTGGCCTGAACATAGCCTAGGGAGGAGTTAGGGGTGATGTGGGAGAGGTTAGCGGCTCCTCCACGGGACCCTGGGAGGAGGAGAGGAGGTTAGAGAAGGTCCAGGAGGGCGGTGCAGAGAACCGGGCCTGAAACCAACAGCCGGACTCACCGTCCAGTTTGTCTTCCGGCTCCGAAACCAGACTGCTGCTCCTGGTGGGAGGAGGGGAGAAGGTAAGATGGCGGCAGGGGGGGGTTAACCTAGGAGAGTTCCTGACCAGGGCTCCTGTAACCATTGGCTAGGTTCTGGAGGCTCGTTACCACGGTAACCGAGCCTCCAGAACATCTGTTTATCCTCTGGTTTCCTAGCAACATCCTGACCTCTGAAGGTTGGAAGGCGATCCAGACGTGGACTAACAGGGCGTCTGGAGAACGGATCAGGATTAAATGCTGATACTCACAGACACAAGGCGCCAGGCTCGCCGCTGTGGAGCTGCTGGGCGGAGCAGGGCCCGGGGTCCGCTCCCAGAACCAGGGGCCGCCGGCCGCCCGGTTCTGAAGGAGGGGGGCGAGCGGCAGCAGAGGACTGGGACTGCTGGGCCACAAACCAGCTGGGGAGTCCTGATCGAGCCTCCAGGTCCTGGTTGACTCGGTCCAACGCAGGATTCAGCCTCTGGGCCGCCTCCTCCTCCTCCCCCTGCAGCCTCCTCTCCACTGAAAGGAGAGCAGAGAAGGTGAGCTGAACGCATCGGACCGGGCCGGGTCTCTGCCGTGAGGGAGCTGGCTTACTGCTTTCTCTCTGCTCCTTCTCCCTCTGCTCCTTCTCCCTCTGCTCCCGGACCTTCAGGAAGTATTTTGCCGCTCTGACCTCTTCAAAGCAGAACTCGGACCCGTCGCAGACCAGCGTGTCCTTGTCGTAGGCAGATGAAGTCGGGACGGCGCCGCTGGAGGGGAGGGTTCTGGGAACCTCGGAGCGAGACACCCTGTGGAGGACACGGACAGCGAGACCGGTCCAATCTGGTTCTGTAGGAGCTTCATTGGTAAAGCAGACTTGGACCGGGTCAGCAGGGAGGTCGGCCCCGCCCCGAAATAACTAAACTGTTGTCAAACCATTGTGCAGAAAGTTAGGACTTTATTTTTAAAGATATTAATGAAATCTTTCAGAGGTCAAAGGTCAACCCTCCTCCTACAAAATCTAACAAACTTTGTTTTCAAAATTCAATCAAATTTATTGATGAAATTTATTGAAAGTTTTCAGTTTAACAAAACATAAGCGCTGAATCTTCTACTACCGTAAATCCTCTAATATAGGAAGGGCCTTTATTTCACTCAGGTGCATCTTGGTCCAGGCCATTATTGGAAGGAGGCCAAAATTAGAGGCAGGCCTCTATTCTATTTGATCCAACAGACGACCAGTGGAATTAATAAAAAACAGATTTTAAGTCTCTTTGAAGCTTGACTAGCTTCATTTACTGGAAAAGTACAGTTACCATAGCGATATACAGAACATTATTCAGACATCTTCCAGCAGCTGCAATTTTTCTGCACGGCAATACGAAAAAAAAAAAAAAGACACAGAATTGAATCTTGGGCAAACTGACTTGCAAAATAAATTTTTTTTAAAAATGAATGGAAACTGTTCTGCCATCACAGGGAAATGTTATTTAAGGCAGGCTAAGTGGAAGCAGGCTAGCAGTATCGTATATTTCAAGGGAAATTCAGAACAATGAAGGCCAATTAAATTCTGTCATTTTAACGATGCCTGGTTACCAGACCTACCAGTGATCACATGTGGCTTTCAGATCAGAACGATTGTGTAAGGTCACTACGATCTCTGTGTAAGGATGGGACTTCCCATGCTAACGGCTTGGATTCGTTAGCAAACACTGCCCCCCTGTGGTACTGGTGTGTTACTATCACAGGTTGTTGAGGACTGTCCAGGAACATCGTTGGTTCTAATTATAGCCCCGGCCTGTAAACGAGTCCGGCCGTTATTAGAGACCCGGCCGCTAATGGAATACAGGCCAATATTAGAGGAGTTACGGTATTTTTGAAATAATAGCATCATAATATTAACAATAATAAATAATTGTGTCAAATATGAAAATAAAAGAAAAGAAAATGAATCCAGAAATGAAACTTTGAAAAACGAAAAAGTTTTGAGGGTAACTGCCGCTTGCTTCTCAGCTAAGTTTCAAAAACAAAAAAATGTAATATTAAAAAGTTATTTTTCATTAATTACTTTGATCAAATTTATTTTATTTTTTGTTACAGATTTTATGGTCTAACAGATCACGACAGGTTATAAGCGCCAGGCTAGAGGTTCTCCTTTTTTTTAAGTATGAGAATAAAGTCGCAACATTATCAGAATAAAGTCGTAATATATTGAGAATAAAGTCATAAAATGATGTGTGTAAAGTTGTAACATTGAGAATATCGTTTTTACATAATAAAGTTGGAATAATACGAGTATAAATGTTGCGACTTTGTTCTTGTAATATTTCCCCTTCTCAGCGATTTATTGTCATTCCACCGTCAGCAGCACAGAGCAATGCAATGAACCCTCTGCATTTAGCCTTTCCCCTGGGGAGCAGAAGGCTGCCACTGTGCGGCGCCCAGGGAGCAGCGTGGGGTTAAGGGTCTGGCTCAGGGACCAGAGTGGCAGTGGAGCTCCGACTCACAACCTCTGGATTCCTAACCACTCTACCACTGAGACTTTATTCTCATAATATTACGACTTTACTCTGATAAAGTTGCGACTTTTTTCTCGTAATATTACAACTTTATTCTGGTAATGTTGCGACTTTATTCTCGTAATATTACGACTTTATTCTGGTAATGTTGCGACTTTATTCTGGTAAAGTTGCGACTTTATTCTGGTAATGTTGCGACTTTATTCTGGTAATGTTGCGACTTTATTCTCGTAATATTACGACTTTATTCTGGTAATGTTGCAACTTTATTCTCGTAATATTACGACTTTATTCTGGTAATGTTGCAACTTTATTCTCGTAATATTACGACTTTATTCTGGTAATGTTGCAACTTTATTCTGGTAATGTTGCGACTTTATTCTGGTAATGTTGCGACTTTATTCTCGTAATATTACGACTTTATTCTGGTAATGTTGCAACTTTATTCTCGTAATATTACGACTTTATTCTGGTAATGTTGCAACTTTATTCTGGTAATGTTGCAACTTTATTCTGGTAATGTTGCGACTTTATTCTGGTAATGTTGCGACTTTATTCTCGTAATATTACGACTTTATTCTGGTAATGTTGCGACTTTATTCTCGTAACATTACGACTTTATTTTGGTAATGTTGCGACTTTATTCTCGTAATATTATTATTTTTTTCTCGTAATTTACGACTTTATTCTGGTAATGTTGCGACTTTATTCTGGTAATGTTGCAACTTTATTCTCGTAATATTACGACTTTATTCTGGTAATGTTGCAACTTTATTCTCGTAATATTACGACTTTATTCTGGTAATGTTGCAACTTTATTCTCGTAATATTACGACTTTATTCTGGTAATGTTGCGACTTTATTCTGGTAATGTTGCGACTTTATTCTCGTAATATTACGACTTTATTCTGGTAATGTTGCAACTTTATTCTCGTAATATTACGACTTTATTCTGGTAATGTTGCAACTTTATTCTGGTAATGTTGCAACTTTATTCTGGTAATGTTGCGACTTTATTCTGGTAATGTTGCGACTTTATTCTCGTAATATTACGACTTTATTCTGGTAATGTTGCGACTTTATTCTCGTAACATTACGACTTTATTCTGGTAATGTTGCAACTTTATTCTCGTAATATTACGACTTTATTCTGGTAATATTATTATTTTTTTCTCGTAATTTACGACTTTATTCTGGTAATGTTGCGACTTTATTCTGGTAATGTTGCAACTTTATTCTCGTAATATTACGACTTTATTCTGGTAATGTTGCGACTTTTTTCTTGTAACATTATGAATTTTTTCTGTTAATATTACGACTTTATTCTGGTAATGTTACTAGTTTATCATTTTATTAAGTTACTTGTTGCCATGAGGCCAAGTTGTTCAGTAGGACGAGTCTAGAAGCAGAGTTCTAGTTTCTTATAGATTTAATCTAGAATTATATTCCACATTAAATAACGAGGAGAATAAAGACTCTCCTGTTTTCCTGTTGGTTGGTTTTTAAATCTTAGTTCTTTTATGCTGAAGTTCTTTCCAGGTGGTGTAGAATCTATAGCATGCGGTTCTATACAGTAATACATCAGGTGGTTTCTGAAAGTTACAGGTTAAAATTACTCTGAAAATTAGACAGAAATGTTAATATTACAAAATGTAATTTGTACTTTTGAATACTTGAATATAGCGAGTACATCAGTACTTTCAGTATTCTGCAGATTTTTGATGGAGTAACTTTTACTTTTAGTTGAGTAAGATTAGACTATGAGTATTAATACTTTTACTCGATTACTACTGAGGACGTTAGCAACAACATCTTTATTGGTCCAGAGCGAGCGCTTGGATTGGACAGGAAGTGAAGAAAGTGATCTGGAAATGAAAAAACTTCAAAGAAATATTGAAAATAAAACTGGTAATAAAAAAAAGTGTAAGTTTAGTTCTGGGTTTCATTTTCTTTTTTTTTCGCTCTGTTGACCTATAGTTTTTCTAAATTTGACCTTTTGACCTTTGACTCACACCTTCAAACCAAACCACGCTGAATGAATCGACTTGTTATAAAGAAGGTGGGCGGGGCTAACTGCAGCAGACTTACGTGACGATGGTTCTGCGTGCAGCTGGTTGTGATGGAGAGACAGCAGGCGCCTGCAGGGAACCAGGGGAGGGTTAGTGGGTTCATACTGGTGCTAATGGTGCTGGACAGTGAAAGACGTTGACAGGAACCTTGTTCTGTCCCTGTCTTTGGTGGGACGCCTGGATCTGGTTGGTCTGCTGTGAGTTCTGCAGAGGGAGCGGAGCGCCTGACCCAGAAAACAGAACAAAAGCCCATCAGCAGCAGATCAGACACGACCTTGGTCCATCTAGCACAGCGGGTCGGGCCTTACCGGGCGGCGGAGGCTGGGTTCTGGTTCTGCTCTGGAACTGGCTGCAGGTCAGAGTTAATATTAATCACCGTTTAAATGAACTTAATCCTTTAGAAGGAGTTAAACTTCCATTAATCTGCATGGATCTTCTTTTTAACCTGAAACCCTTTAAAACTGCAGACAGATTAAACTGGTGGGACTGGTTCTGCTGGGATCACCTGTATTCGTGGAGAAGCAGGTCTGCAGGCTGGGCCTGGTTCTCCACAGCCTTCTGGTAGACGCCATCAGCCTGCTGGTTCATCCCCTTCTTCTCCAGCTGCTGAGCCCAGGCCACGTACAGCGCCGCCGTCCTGCTGCCCACGCCTTTACTGAACACGTGGCCGTACAGCGCCGCGGGGTCCGGGTAATGGCTGGCCTGGAGGAAACGGTTTAGGTGAGGACCTGGGCGGAGCAGGGGGCGGGGCAGGGGGGGCGGGAGCCTGACTTACACATCTGATGCAGTAGTTCACGTATCGGATGTCGTTTGCGTATCGATCCGCGTTCAGGAACCTTTGGACGATGGCGTCAAACACCGGCAACATCTCGCTGCCGGCGCCCATTTGCTCCAGGAAGTCGACAAACCTGCAGAGACGAGCAGAAGGATGGCGCTCAAACATGGCCGCTAATGAGTGAGCTGACAAGGAACACCTGCACAACTTACCTGAAGTTAGGTTTGCATTTATTACTTTATTAAGCTACACATTCGGTTCTACTGACAGTGAGGAGGTTCGTTCAGTAAGCGATGCCCCCGACCCACTTCAGGTAGATTGATCCAACTGAAACGTTGCACGTGCAACTGCTTATATCTCTATAGATTAACTGGTAAAAGAAAGAAGGAGAAGACGATGAGAAAAAGAGAGCAGAGAAAGTGTGGACTGCTGGAAGAACTGCGGTGAACTGGTGAAAGAAAAGTGAAATGGCGTGCTCAAAGATGACCCTGCACATTTAGAGGATGTTTGGCTCAACCTGCTGCTGTGAAGCAGGATTCTCCACCATGAACAGAATCAACAATAAATCTGGATCCAGGCTCAAAATGAGCTCCTTGATATGTGCTTGAGAATGGCTTAGTCTCCGGTTAAACCCAGGTTTAAAGCCTTGCAGGGCAGCCTAAAGCCCACTGCCAACATTAAGACAGAAAAAAGAAAGAAAATAACAAACCATCCGTTCAGGGGTTTGAGAAAATATTGGAATCAGGAAATTATCTATAAACCAAACTGAACGATTGTTGTTCTCAAGTTAAAAAAACAACAACTTTAAAATGGAAACATGTTCTTTATTTTTACATATATATATATATATATATATATATATATATATATATATATATATATATATACACATATATATATATATATATATACACACACATATATATATATACACATATATATATGTATATATGTATATATGTGTGTGTATATATATATATATATATATATATATATATATATACACACACACATATATATATATATATATACACACACATATATATATATATATATACATATATATATATATATATATATATATATATATATATATATATATATATATATATATACATATACAGGTGCTGGTCATAAAATTAGAATATCATGAAAAAGTAGATTGATTTCAGTAATTCCATTTAAAAAGTGAAACTTGTATATTATATTCATACATTACATACAAACTCATATATTTCAGATGTTTATTTTGTTTAATTTTGATGATTACAAATGACAACAAATGAAAATCTCAAATTCATCATATCAGAAAATTAGAATATTACTGAAGACTAATAAAAACAAAGGATTTATAGAAATGTTGGCCAACTGAAAAGTATGAACATGAAAAGTATGAGCATGTACAGCACTCAGTATTTAGTTGGGCCTCCTTTGGCCTGTATTACTGCAGCAATGCGGCGTGGCATGGAGTCGATCAGTCTGTGGCACTGCTCAGGTGTTATGATAGCCCAGGTTGCTCTAATAGTGGCTTTTAGCTCTTCTGAATTGTTGGGTCTGGTGTATTGCATCTTCTTCTTCACAATACCCCATAGATTTTCTATGGGGTTAAGGTCAGGAGAGTTTGCTGGCCAATTAAGAACAGGGATACCATGGTCCTTCAACCAGGTACTGGTAGCTTTGGCACTGTGTGCAGGTGCCAAGTCCTGTTGGAAAATGAAATCTGCATCTCCAAAAAGTTGGTCAGCTGCAGGAAGCATGAAGTGCTCTAAAACTTCCTGGTATGTGGCTGCGTTGACCCTGGACCTCAGAAAACACAATGGACCAACACCAGCAGATGACATGGCACCCCAAACCATCACTGACTGTGGAAACTTTACACTGGACTTCAAGCAACGTGGATGAAGTGCCTCTCTTCTTTTCCTCCAGACTCTGGGACCTTGATTTCCAAAGGAAATGCAAAATTTACTTTCATCAGAGAACATGACTTTGGACCACTCACCAGCAGTCCAGTCCTGTTTCTCTTTAGACGCTTCTGACGCTGTCTGTGGTTCAAGAGTGGCTTGACACAAGGAATGCGACAGCAGAAACCCATGTCTTTCATACGTCTGTGTGTGGTGGTTCTTGAAGCACTCACTCCAGCTGCAGTCCACTCTTTGTGAATCTCCCCCACATTTTTGAATGGGTTTTGTTTCACAATCCTCTCCAGGGTGCGGTTATCTCTCTTGCTTGTACACTTTTTTCGACCACATCTTTTCCTTCCCTTCGCCTCTCTATTAATGTGCTTGGACACTGAGCTCTGTGAACAGCCAGCCTCTTTAGCGATGACCTTTTGTGTCTTGCCCTCCTTGTGCAAGGTGTCGATGGTCGTCTTTTGGACAACTGTCAAGTCAGCAGTCTTCCCCATGATTGTGTAGCCTATAGAACTAGACTGAAAGACCATTTAAAGGCTTTTGCAGGTGGTTTGAGTTAATTAGCTGATTAGAGTGTGGCACCAGGGGCCATCAATTTTGAACCTTTTCACAATATTCTAATTTTCTGATATGATGAATTTGAGATTTTCATTTGTTGTCATTTGTAATCATCAAAATTAAACAAAATAAACATCTGAAATATATGAGTTTGTATGTAATGTATGAATATAATATACAAGTTTCACTTTTTAAATGGAATTACTGAAATCAATCTACTTTTTTATGATATTCTAATTTTATGACCAGCACCTGTATACACACACACATATACATATATATATATATATATATATATTTTAATTCAATGTATAACATGGAAGCATAAACACCTCATTTTATTTCAGTGTTAAATTCTGTTTAAAGTAACAGATTATAAGAGTGTGAGCACTAAACTGGCTCGTACTGTACATTTATTTTCGTTTTAACTTCCATTTTTTTTTTAATGCATCTGTGTGTCGTTACTAACCTCCCTCCCCCTTTATGCTAACACCTTTTAAAAGCCTAACCAGAGACGAAGGCTGCCAATTAGCCCATGGCTACAAGCCTTATATACTTGGACATCGGCCACCTGTTTGGTTGCAATGTTTAATTGTACTGTCCCTGTC